>NC_090728.1:78233833-78241333 GCF_036898095.1 Palaemon carinicauda
CATCGAAGGGGTCAATTCGCAAGAAAACGAAAACGAGAAAGAAAAGGGGTGAGCCGCTCGCAAGGCTCCCTCTTCTCCCGTTTCGTAAGAGTGCATTGCGCCAATCCTGGCACCATCTGTATTCCTTTTTGCGTAGCTTAACAACTCGGTGTTTTTTCCTATTTTTCTCGCAAATCTTGGATTTATTCATCTTTTCATGGCTTCTCCAACTTCGTCTGCCTCTGATAAGTTGAGTACCATGTCTTTTATGTATAAATGTAGGCTCTTGGTAAATTTTACAGTGATTAAGAGTAATAATCTTTGTTACAAGAGCCGTTGCCTACCGGAGGCGTCCTGGACGCTGTCGCTCGCTAGGTATGAGTTTTAGTTAGCCAGAGCGACGTTCCCGGTTGTTTTGCTTTAATAAATTTTAGCTATTTAGCGTTACATAGGATTTCCTTTCTCGTGCTTTTAGTATTATTTATTTTGGCGAAGTATTCGCCAACTCTGGCCTACGCTAGGCCATGTAGCCTAGTCGTTTGGTCCTAGTACTTTCCTGCATGATTTTGGATTTCCGAGTGTTTTAAAATTTTATTGAAGCTTTAGGCTGTTTTTTATACATTTAAGATTATGTTGATTATTTCCAAGATAGTATACGAGTGAGTTTCGGTGATTTAGGTAATCAATTTTCTTGGTGCCTAGGCTAATTTGCTTATGGAGCCTTAGTATACTTTCTCATACTCCCCGGTTGCTTTCTTTTCTTCGGAGAAGGTATGCAATCCCTTTCCCTCTGTTTAAGCCTTGGGCTTAACCCTAGTGGTTTATCTGAATTAACTTTCGATACAACTATACTGGGGTGTTACTGTACCTCCCTGTTCCAGTAAGTCTGGCTTCAGAGAGGCACAGAACATCAGAGTTTTTAGTCTGAGTCTGTGTTTGTCTGGCTTGGGGTAGAGTCTCCCTCGCTGGCCTGACGCAGACATAGGAGGCTTAGCCTCCTTAGGTCACTACCGAAGGTTTCTGTACGAGATGATTCCTTCTTTTGTGATCTAGCAGACTAGTCCTTGTTGCTGTTCTCGGTGGGAGGATAAGATCCTTTCCCTGGGAGTAGCAACACCTTCCTTGCTTTGGTTCAGTGGGGGTTGGCAAGTATTGCTGGCCTCCCTCCTTGGATCTCCCTTAGGCTAAGATGAGTTTTCTTGGCTGCGGGTGATTCTTCACTAAAGCAAGGTTGGTAAGACCCTCTTTTGTCCCTTCCCCCTCTATCTCCGTAATGGCCTAGCCATTACAGTACTGTACGTCATTCTACATCTGGACCTAGGATAGGTTAGGATGTGGAATTGACTCAGCCCCTTGCCGGCCGGCAGAGCATGCCGGCCGGCAAGGGTCTTCTGCTTTGAGTGCTGCCCGGACCTTCCTTGGTCCCTCATCCATGTCTGCCTGTAGAGCCAGACGGCATTGGACAGGAAGCCTGAATTAGATTCTCCCCTTCCTTATATGCACTCTTTCGGATTGCCGGGCTTGGAGGTAGTTTACGCTCGTATCCCGGCATCCATTCTGTTTTCTTCAAGTGCTGTACCCGACCCGGCTGCCGGCCTATGAGGCCGGCAGCCGGGCAGTCGTAGTCCTCTGGTTCTTTTGCTGCTGGCCGGCATCGGTTGTTTACCTTTGCCGGCCGGCTATTGTCAAGCCCTTGTCTGCTGGTCGCTAGGAGCAGTGGCCGGCAGCCGGGTACTACCTTGTGTAGTTGCCGGCCGGCAGTCATTGCCGGCTGACATTGGCTGTTGCCGGCCGGCAGTTACTGCCGGCCGGCGCATGCATTTGAACCAGCGTTCTGTCGCCTTATAGCTATTAAGTAGTATACTTTAAAGCTAGTTATGGTGTGTTGCCGGCCGGCACATTACCTTCTATACTGTACCAGTATTCTTCAGTATAACATATACTGTAGGAAGAAAACTATAGTATAGTTTTGGTACAGCACTGTGTGTTCTAACACTTTTGTGTTGTCTTGCACAGCCCTTTGGTGTTGCCTTACAGATAAGAAAGTGAGTTCTTTCTTGTCTATTACCCGGTATTTTAAAATCATTCCTTAGGTGTGAGCTACACCTGTTTCCTCTGGAAACTTTTCATTGGTTACTCTAGGACAGATTAACCATACGATTTTATTATCTGGAAGGCTGCAACAATTGGTTGTGAAGGAAACACAAGTGTGTGTCTTTCCTTTCTGATTTGTTATGCTAAACTGTGCATATCCAGTGATACATAGTTCACTTGATACTCATGGAAATTTCTTCTCTTTACAGGAGGACCATCCGAAATGCGGAAGTGTTTTCTGCAACGTCCGCAGTAAGAACCTCTGCGGACATGAGTTTTGTAGGAGGCACGCAGCATGCGCTGTCTCCAAGGGTGATTTCCAGTATTGGGACCCTCAGGTATGTACCGTGTGCACTAACCTGATTACTGAGGCCTTTGATTCCCCTAGGACGGCGGAATCAAGGGATATAGCAAGGGAGAAGCTTTGTAACTGGGTAAGGGGCTTCCAGAAGAACACCTCTGGACCTTATCTTCCAAGTGAGAAGATGAGGGCTTACCTTTTCCCTAGGGCATCAGCTGATGCAGTGATTCCCCAGCCTCAAGAGGAGATCCCCCAAGTTCAGATCCAGGTGGATGCTGAAGTCGCGGTCGCCTTGCAAGACATCCAGTTGGACGACAGGATGTCTGACGTGTCCGAGCGTCTGGAGGAAGACCTCCTGGCAGGAGCCCAGGATGAAGTTCAAGCCCCAGACATTGTAGAGGAAGAGGTCGACGAGGTGTCGGCTACTCCGGCTCAGATCCCTGAGCCTATTCCCTCAACATCGTCCGCTCTCCCAGTAGAGCTGGGACAGGCCCTCTCCTCCATTGTTGGAATGATCCAACAAATGCAGAAGGAGAATCAGGAGAAGGCGGCTGCAATGGAACTGCAGATGCAGAGGCTTGCAGCATCACATGGGCCCCAGAAAAGGCTCAATGTGAAAGACCTTCCCTTGTGCTCAGATGGTAATCCGTGGAGATATGCTGAGCACATGCCGATGACGACTGGAAAGATCGTCATGTCGGATAAGTTGGGTTCAGTTCCCCTAGAGGAGGTGGAATTCTGGCCCTGCAAGGGGTCATATCCGTACTGTTATGTCCGGTTGAGGAAGGAGCCAGCTTCAAAGGAGGAGACAGAGCCGAAGGAGGTCATAGTGATGGACCATACTAAGGCTCAAGCTTTGCTTTCATCTTCGATGAAAGAGAGGGGCTTCACGAACTCAAAGGTAGCTGCATTGAGTAAGAAGCTCCCTTCCTTTGTGTCCTCTCCTGCTAGAGCCTTCCCCTTTTTACAGAAAGGGTTTGCGGCAGTATTGAAAGCAGTCGAGGCCGGCAAGCCTTGCCCCTCCCTGGAGGAGTGTAAACCCTTGTCGCTGGCCCTGCCTATGGACCATAAGGACTGGAAGGACGTCCATCTTACCTTCTCAGTCAGGAAGTTGGAGGCTGATATTGCCAGACGTCAGTTCGGGGAGGACCTCCCTAAGCTGTCTGACTTTCTTTTGCGGAGAGAGCTCGAGACAAAAGAAAGACTGGCTGCCTCAATGTCTCTTCAGACCACTCTTGAGACGATGGCAAGTGACCCCAAGGTCCATGAAATGTTCATGGTAGTGGCCAAGACTCATCTGGCCACAGTGACGAAGGATCTTTATAGCTTCGTCAGGGCGAGGAGAGCTTGTAGGGAGTTCGTGTTCACCTCGGCTACGGTGAGGCACGAGCCAAGGAAACTAATCTCCTCCAACATTTGGGGCAAAGACCTTTTCCCTAGCGATTTGGTCAAAGAAGTTGTTGATAAGGCCGCCACGGAGAATAGAAACCTTCTCCAGAAGTGGGGCCTGGCTATCAAAAGAAAGTCTTCCCCGGATGAGGGTCCTCAACCAAAGAGGAAGACTATGAGGACTAGGCTACCGTCTCGGCCAGCCAAGCCACTTAGACAGCAACAGCAACTGCAATTGCCATTGCCTTCAGTGCCCCAGATGGTGGCACAAACCCCGACCACATTCCAGTGGGTACCCCAGGACGTGTCGACACAGTCCACGGCATTCAACCCAACGTTCGAAGGGCAGTCAACTTCCTTTCGAGCAAAGCCTAGAGGAGCAGCCAGAGGCTCGTCTAGGCGCCCCTCAAGGGGAAGGGGATTCAGGTGTGGTCGCGGTCAGGGTGGCAAGACCTCAGGACGGCAGTCCAAGTGAGATGATACCGGTAGGAGGGAGACTTCAGAATTTTCGGGATCGGTGGACCTTCGATCCCTGGGCCCACAGCCTACTCAAGAATGGACTGGGCTGGAGCTGGTGCAGCACTCCACCCCCGCGCCCTCGGTTTTTCCAACACTCCACCCCCGTTCTGGAGGAGTACATCCAAGAACTGTTGGAGAAAAAAGTGATCCGAAGGATGAAGTCCATCAAATTCCAAGGGAGGCAGTTTTGTGTTCCCAAGAAAGACTCGGAAAAACTCAGAGTCATTCTGGACTTGTCACCACTCAACAAGTTCATAGTGAACTGCAAGTTCAAGATGCTAACACTGCAACCCATAAGGACCTTACCGCCCAAGAGGGCATATACCGTCTCCATAGACTTGTCAGACGCCTATTGGCACGTTCCAATCAACCGTCGACTCTCCCCCTACCTAGGGTTCAAGCTACAACGAAGACTATACGCCTTCAGAGCCATGCCATTCGGGCTAAATATAGCCCCAAGGATCTTCACGAATCTTGCGAGCGTAGCTCTCAAACAATTACGCCTAAAGGGAATTCAGGTAGTAGCCTACCTGGACGACTGGCTGGTGTGGGCAGCATCCAAGACAGAATGCTTGCAAGCTTCCAGTCAAGTGATCCAGTTCCTAGAGTATCTAGGCTTCAAGATCAACAGAAAAAAGTCTCGACTTTCTCCATCTCAAAAGTTCCAGTGGCTGGGAATCCACTGGGACCTAATGTCACACCGTTTCTCCATCCAGGCGAAGAAAAGGAAGGAGATAGCGGGTTCTGTCAAGAGACTTCTAGATTCCAAATGGATATCAAGACGTGAACAGGAGAGAGTACTGGGTTCTCTCCAGTTTGCTTCGGTGACAGACCCGGTGCTAAGAGCACAGCTAAAGGATGCAACCGGAGTTTGGAGAAGTTATGTATCAAACGCGCGAAGAGATCTGAGAAGACCAGTTCCGCTTCGGCTACGTACTCTTCTCAGGCCTTGGTCCTAAGCCAGACATCTAAAGAAGTCGGTTCTTCTTCATCCACCTCCCCCGTCGGTGACAATTCACTCAGACGCCTCGAAGGAGGGATGGGGAGGTCACTCTCATCGGAAAAAGGTCCAGGGGACTTGGTCCAAGCTATTCAAGACCTTTCACATAAACTTTCTAGAAGCTATGGCAGTGCTCCTTACCTTAAAGAAAGTCTCCCCGCGTCAATCGATCCACATAAGGTTGGTGATGGACAGCGAGGTAGTTGTGAAGTGCTTGAATCGACAAGGATCAAGGTCACCACCTCTCAACCAGGTGATGTTGGCCATCTTCCGATTGGCGGAAAAGAAGAAGTGGTACCTGTCGGCAGTTCACCTTCAAGGAGTCCGCAATGTGACAGCGGACGCTCTATCCAGGTTCACACCGATAGAGTCGGAATGGTCCTTAGACGCAGGATCATTCTCCTTCATTCTGAGTCAAGTCCCAGAACTGCAGATAGACCTCTTTGCGACGAAAGACAACAAGAATTTGCCCCTGTACGTGTCCCCGTACGAGGACCCCCTAGCGGAAGCAGTGGACGCGATGTCCCTCGACTGGAACAGATGGTCCAGGATTTATCTGTTCCCTCCTCACAACCTTCTGTTGAGGGTCCTCAACAAACTGAGATCCTTCAAGGGGGTAGCGGCAATAGTGGCCTACAAGTGGCCGAACAGCGTGTGGTTCCCCCTGGCATTGGAATTACGGTTGAAGTTTCTACCGCTACCAGATCCAGTTCTGACGCAGCGAGTCCAGAAGTCGACTGTCTGCGCTTCATTACAGAAAACCCGGACCCTGCAGCTCATGATTTTCTCTCCCTAGCGGTGAGAAAGCGTTTCGAGATTTCGAAAGCCAGCATAGACTTCCTAGAGGAATATAAGTGCAAATCTACTAGAAGGCAATATGAGTCATCTTGGAGAAAATGGGTGGCCTTTGTCAAAGCGAAGAATCCGCAGGAGATCTCGACAGACTTCTGCTTATCTTTCTTCATCCACCTCCATGGTCAAGGGTTGGCAGCTAACACGATTTCGGCGTGTAAGTCTGCTTTGACAAGACCCATCCTATATGCCTTCCAGGTCGACCTCGCTAACGAGATCTTTAATAAAGTTCCGAAAGCCTGCTCTAGGCTCAGACCTTCAGCACCTCCAAAGCCCATTTCATGGTCTTTAGACAAAGTTCTTCATTTCGCTTCTCTGTTGAGCAATGAGGAGTGTGCGTTAAAGGATTTAACCCAAAAAGTTATTTTCCTATTTGCACTCGCGTCCGGAGCCAGGGTTAGTGAGATTGTAGCCCTCTCGAGAGAGGGAGGTCATGTTCAGTTCCTGGATGGGCGAGAACTGAACCTGTTTCCAGATCCTACGTTTCTCGTCAAGAATGAGTTACCCACCAACAGGTGGGGTCCCTGGAGAATCTGCCCTCTGAAAGAAGATGCATCTCTATGTCCAGTAGAATGCCTAAAGGTCTATCTTCGTAGAACTTCAGACTTCAAGGGTGGTCAACTATTCAGGGGAGAAACATCAGGCTCAAATTTATCTCTGAATCAACTCAGAGCGAAAATCACATATTTTATTCGCAGAGCGGATCCTGACAGTACACCCGCAGGTCACGATCCGAGGAAAGTTGCCTCATCCTTAAATTTCTTTAATTGTATGGATTTTGAACATCTTCGTTCATACACTGGCTGGAAGTCTTCCAGAGTGTTCTTTCTCCACTCTGCGAAGCAAGTGGAGGAACTAAATAGATCTGTGGTAGCAGTGGGTCGCGTTGTTAACCCTGCTGTTTAACTCTGCGAGGAACAGTGGTTTTAATTGGGACGATTAATTCCAGGGTGAGTGTGTAGTTACATACGGTACTACAAACTAAGTGAGGGCACTGAGTTGCCCACGTTAACTGTTCCATTTCCAAAGGTGAACCTAGCATAAGTGCAGACATGTGTGCCGAGCGTTTCTAACGCTAATGTGATTGATTAGTAATACAGATTTTTATGACTTTGATACCTCGGTATGTTAAAAGTGGCAATATGTTTTTTCTTTCAGATAAACAAGTTCTGTTTACTATCATACTTATGCTTAAAGTTTTGGTTATCCTCTTCATATATATATATATATATATATATATATATATATATATATATATATATATATATATATATATATATATATATATATATATATATATATATATATATATATATATATATATATTCAATTGTTGTTAACCTGTCTATTTATTGTCTGTCAATAA
>NC_090728.1:78251333-78253833 GCF_036898095.1 Palaemon carinicauda
CGGGAGGGCGGAAGCGTGGAGATCATAGCGGTTGGTGGGAAAGCCATTGGATACGTAGTGAACGAGACGACTGTAATCTTGATCCTGAGATGCGGCCATGCGGATTTCTTGTAGAGACTTATCCTCTTTGATGATGGGTCCTGTTGCCTGGTCGTCAGTAGAAGTGGCGGTGCTGGCAACGATACGCCTGACATGTGCAGTCGAAATAGTGCATTCTTCTTCATCTTCAGGTGTGGGGCGACTGGTTGGGGAGCGAGACAGGGCGTCTGGTATGCAAAGTTGTTTCCCTGCGCGCCATACTGTAGTGAAGATGTAGGGGGCCACTTTCATCTTGAGACGTTGAAGGCGTGGATTCTCAATAGCATCCAGAGTGTAGTGATTGAGAATCGGTATCAAGGGACGATGATCAGTCATTAAGGTGAAATGCTGAAGTCCGGACAAGTATAGGCGGCACTTAGCTACAGCCCAAGTGACTGCAAGTAGCTCCAGCTCTATGGTGGCGTAACGAGTCTCAGTATCCGTAAGGAAACGAGAGCCACACTGGACGAGACGCATCTGACCTCGGCCGTTATCTTGAAGTAGGGCATAACCGAGACCATATAGGCGTGAGGCATCTGTTTGTAGAACTACAGGCGAGGCAGGATTGAAGGGTGCTAGGACAGGAGGTGAAGTCAGAGCTGTCTTGACTTTCTTAAATGCTCGCTCATGGTCAGGCGTCCAGACGAATGAGCGTTTGGGGCTCATAAGTGGGCGTAGGGGCTGTGCTGCTGCTGCGATGTCTGGAGTGAAGTCGGCAAGTTGATTGACAAGACCCATAAACGACCTGACATCTGTCACGTTAGATGGTGTAGGAAAGTCCCGTATAGCTGATACCTTGTCAGGGTCTGCTGCAATACCATCGGATGATAAGACATAACCGCAAAAGTTAACTTTAGGGGCGGCTATAGTGAACTTATCCTTGTTGAGGGTTATGCCATATTGACGGCATCTGGTCAGCATCAGGTGCACGTGTTGTAGGTGGGAAGGGAGATCCTCGTCGGAAAGGAGGATATCATCTACAACTTTCACACAGTTGGGAACACCTTGTAGTGCCATATCTCCACGGAGGCAGTATGCATCACCTGTTGCTGAAAATCCCATTGGCCCACGACAGTGCTGGAATCTTCCGTACGGAGTTATAAATGTAGTCAGGTGGCGGTCCTCTTCTGCCAACTCCATTTGCCAATAGCCATGCAGGGCATCCGCTGTGGTGAAGTACTTCGCAGTAGGAGAGATATTGCGGACAGCATCATGGGGCGTTGGTGATGGGTGTGTAGGGCGGGCTACTTGAGAATTTAGATGGGTGTGATCCACAGTGATGCGCACACCTTTGTCCTTGGGTACCAAGACCATGGGATGGCACCATTCAGAGGGTTCGTCGCCTGCTGGTCTGATGATTCCTTGTTGCACCAAGGAGTCAAGTTCTTCTTTCACTTGATCTCTGAGAGCAAACGGAATGGGCCTGGGCGTATGGACAGCGAAGGGTGTAGCGCCAGGTTTCAGGTGAATCCTCATTGGAGAGCCTGTCATTTTCTTTAGTGGCTGGGTTTGTAGATCCTTCTTGGATATGAGGACGTCGCTGAAGTGCCGAAGAAAATAGTCCTTAATAGCTGCAGGTGACGTCATAGCGGAGGCAGGAAACTGAGCGCATCTGTTGACATGTGTTACCTTGAGGATAGGCTTCGGGAAGTCCGGTGACACTATGGCAAGGGCTCGGCAATGTTCACGAGAGAGGAGGGGAGTCTGGATATCTTCATGAACATGTATGGTTGCTGAGCAAGACTTGTTGCCAAGACGAAGTTTTGCCTGGAAGTATCCTACAGCCGGTGTCATGGGGGATCCATCTGCTGTCACAACGTCTGTCATGGGTGGAGGTTCAAGGCTTGTCCGAGGTATGCAGAGTGCATCCAAATGTATGGTGCCAATCACTGTGATGTCTGCTCCTGTATCGGGGATTAGCTGGATATGTGATGATATATTGCCAAATGACAGAGAGACAGTGACTGGTGTGGGGGACTCACTACCCGAGTTATCACCCACGAAACGGCAGCTGGTGTTTGACTTAGTAGTAGGAGGTGAAGCTGTATATCCAGTCTGACTTTTCTTGGTAGACATGCACATCTTCTCAAAATGTCCCTGTTTCTTGCAGTTATTGCACTGAGCTTCCTTAGCAGGGCATTTCTGAGTGCGGGGCCAATGACCTGTTCGTCCACAGTTATTGCACGATGCACCAGTGGCTGGGCATTGTCCAGAATTGTGTTTGCGAGAGCAATATTGACAAGGGTCACTGTTATGAGACTGGTGAGAGCGTTGATCAGGAGATCGATGAGAAGTCCTCTTCTGTAGACGCTGGTTCTTCTTGTATGTAGATACTGCATTGACTTGGCTAGGGGAAGATGCAATGGCTGATGCAGTTGCACGTGTAGATTCGTAGGAGCGGCAGCATGTCACAAACTCTGCG
>NC_090728.1:78258833-78268833 GCF_036898095.1 Palaemon carinicauda
CTGATGAAATCATTTAAAAGCCAACGAGAAACTTGTAATTCTACTGTCATGTAATCTCAAGATTAAAAGTTCTTTTTCACTCGCTTTTAAGGAGATTCATGCTAATTTTTTTCTGTGAAAATTAACTTAAACAATAAATCATCTTACCATGTAACAATCGTCTAATTCACCGCCTCCTATCATGTATTATTATGTCATTAACCCACGTCATGTGATATACTATATATATATATATATATATATATATATATATATATATATATATATATATATATATATATACATATATATATATATATATATATATATATATATATACATACAGAATATTTATATATATATATAAATATATATATATATGTGTGTGTGTGTACATATATATATATATATATATATATATATATATATATATATATATATATATATTTATATATATATGTACATATATATATATAAATATATATATATATATATATATATATATATATATATATATATATATATATATATATATGTATGTATGTATGTATGTATTATAATGTTTGGATCCCGGGTCTGAGCACCCATAAAATATATTATACGATTATGACTCCAAAAGTCTGGGTATTAACAAAATAAACTATACTACGGCTCGTGACCGGGAACCAAACATAAAATATGATATATACTACGACTGGCAAGTTAATTAACCTCCAAAATTCCAAATTACCTTGTTTGCTTTTACATTAAAAATGTTACACTTTAAAACATTAATGCCCGAATTCTGAGACCGTTAGATACCTCCCATACAGCAATATATTAAACACTGAATATCCAAGGTCTCTTAAGCTTTAGTATTACTTAGCTAACTCTCACTGTGGTTCTTAACAGGAATCAAGCAGAGATCTGATCCCAAACATTGATGATTGGAATAATACACTCGTTACAAAATAAATATATTCTCTAAAATTTATAACACTTTGAAAAGAATTTATATAAAATTAGTCAGTGGAAAAATATTACGTCCCAACAAAACTTGAAGTAAGACAAAATATTATGATATGAAATTATGAAAGCACTTGACTTGAACGATTATGTCTGAATAACCTTAATCATAGAAAAGAAACAATGCAATGAAATTAATAAAAATGTTTGAAATAATTCCGAAATAATATAATGTTTAAGTTTGACTCTAAATGAATATTAGTTAACAAGATTACTGTACAAATATTTCCTGCCTACAGGGCCATTTACAAAAAACGTTATACAATGCCACCACTCACCCTATAACAATGAATTAAAAAATCACTTTTATGTATTGCGTGACCCACGATTTGCTTTGGGGCAAAGAGTCACTTACAAGGGACACACTAGAATGCACTGAACACTTCAAAAATACGCTGGTTTGCTACCGTCAGAGAGAGAGAGGGAGTGGGAAAAGCTGCGGTTCTAGCTTGATCTCTATGTCTGTCTGTCCCTGACTCTAACCCATCCATGGGTCACCTATATATCAAATTTTGGCTAAGTCCAGAAGCTTCCTTACTATTAAAGAAGCGTTGGGGTCTGTGCCTGAGGACATCAAAGTTTCCACTTAGATAAAAATGCCAAGAAGCGAGTCAAGGGTTTTTTTTTTTGGTAACTCCCAGACACAAGTCAATGCATCCGCCAGACAACTTCCTGGCTAGCTCCACCTACCTCTTGTCCCCGAAATAAAAAAATAGATAACATCCTCTCGCCGGGCATCGGGAAGATTCTAAACAAGTAGTAAAATAACATTCCAAAGCACATGTTTTGAAATTTTCTCTCCAACATGACGCAATACATCATAAAATATAAAAGAGCATACATTACCTAAGCCCTTGTTTCTATCTCGCATAAATCCTACAAAACTTTCAAATAGACTACGCAAGACTTCTTAGCAAATATACGTGAAATAAAAAGTAAATTCTTTAAAAATGATACGTAAATTACATATTTTGACTTGAATAAAGAATATAATGAGATTCACGATGAAAGTTTTACGTAATTTACATGAAATACTTATATCTACATGAGAGGGACTCATTTTAGAGGATGGCTATCATTTCTTCAATTCACAAATGAATATGATAAAGGAAACATAAATAAAGTTATCCATAAACTACGACATTTACTCTACACTAGCCCAGCTTCGTAAAAATATATATATATACTGTATATATATATATACATACATATATATATATATATATATATATATACATTATATATAAATATATACATATATATATGTATATGTATATATATATGTATATATATATATATATATATATATATATATATATATATATATATATATATATATATATAAGAATGTGTATATATATATATATATATATATATATATATATATATATATATATATATATATATCTATATATATATATATATATATATATATATATATATATATATGTTTATATATATATATATATATATATATATATATATATATATGAATGTGTATATATATATATATATATATATATGAATGTGTATATATATATATATATATATATATATATATATATATATATGTATATATATGAACATATATCACAAGCACACGTGATTTTAATTAATGTAAATATCACCCACGAAATGCATTTAATACCGAATTCTATCTTGGGAATACATATCCACTTGGAATTCATTTTATGGTAACAGCTTCTGGCCGGGTGGTGATTCGAACCACCACCTGTACGGCTTGAAACTATGCTGGCAGGGACCCTACCGACTCAGCTATCAAGAGAGACTAAAAGTTTATGACAAGTCCCCCTACATATTCCTGTCGAATTCAGGATTCTGTTCATAGACTTGAAATAGACCCATCTCCACCATGATAGCTGAATCGTGAGTTTGCAACACGTGGTTATTTTAATGAACATATATCACAAGCACACGTGATTTTAATTAATGTAAATATCACCCACGAAATGCATTTAATACCGAATTCTATCTTGGGAATACATATCCACTTGGAATTCATTTTATGGTAACAGCTTCTGGCCGGGTGGTGATTCGAACCACCACCTGTACGCCTTGAAACTATGCTGGCAGGGACCCTACCGACTCAGCTATCAAGAGAGACTAAAAGTTTATGACAAGTCCCCCTACATATTCCTGTCGAATTCAGGATTCTGTTCATAGACATGAAATAGACCCATCTCCACCATGATAGCTGAATCGTGAGTTTGCAACACGTGGTTATTTTAATGAACATATATCACAAGCACACATGATTTTGATTAATGTAAATATCACCCACGAAATGCATTTAATACCGAATTCTATCTTGGGAATACATATCCACTTGGAATTCATTTTATGGTAACAGCTTCTGGCCGGGTGGTGATTCGAACCACCACCTGTACGGCTTGAAACTATGCTGGCAGGGACCCTACCGACTCAGCTATCAAGAGAGACTAAAAGTTTATGACAAGTCCCCCTACATATTCCTGTCGAATTCAGGATTCTGTTCATAGACTTGAAATAGACCCATCTCCACCATGATAGCTGAATCGTGAGTTTGCAACACGTGGTTATTTTAATGAACATATATCACAAGCACACGTGATTTTAATTAATGTAAATATCACCCACGAAATGCATTTAATACCGAATTCTATCTTGGGAATACATATCCACTTGGAATTCATTTTATGGTAACAGCTTCTGGCCGGGTGGTGATTCGAACCACCACCTGTACGCCTTGAAACTATGCTGGCAGGGACCCTACCGACTCAGCTATCAAGAGAGACTAAAAGTTTATGACAAGTCCCCCTACATATTCCTGTCGAATTCAGGATTCTGTTCATAGACTTGAAATAGACCCATCTCCACCATGATAGCTGAATCGTGAGTTTGCAACACGTGGTTATTTTAATGAACATATATCACAAGCACACGTGATTTTAATTAATGTAAATATCACCCACGAAATGCATTTAATACCGAATTCTATCTTGGGAATACATATCCACTTGGAATTCATTTTATGGTAACAGCTTCTGGCCGGGTGGTGATTCGAACCACCACCTGTACGCCTTGAAACTATGCTGGCAGGGACCCTACCGACTCAGCTATCAAGAGAGACTAAAAGTTTATGACAAGTCCCCCTACATATTCCTGTCGAATTCAGGATTCTGTTCATAGACATGAAATAGACCCATCTCCACCATGATAGCTGAATCGTGAGTTTGCAACACGTGGTTATTTTAATGAACATATATCACAAGCACACGTGATTTTAAATAATGTAAATATCACCCATGAAATGCATTTAATACCGAATTCTATCTTGGGAATACATATCCACTTGGAATTCATTTTATGGTAACAGCTTCTGGCCGGGTGGTGATTCGAACCACCACCTGTACGGCTTGAAACTATGCTGGCAGGGACCCTACTGACTCAGCTATCAAGAGAGACTAAAAGTTTATGACAAGTCCCCCTACATATTCCTGTCGAATTCAGGATTCTGTTCATAGACTTGAAATAGACCCATCTCCACCATGATAGCTGAATCGTGAGTTTGCAACACGTGGTTATTTTAATGAACATATATCACAAGCACACCTGATTTTATTTATTGTAAATATCACCCACGAATTCGGTATTAAATGCATTTCGTGGGTGATATTTACATTAATTAAAATCACGTGTGCTTGTGATATATGTTCATTAAAATAACCACGTGTTGCAAACTCACGATTCAGCTATCATGGTGGAGATGGGTCTATTTCAAGTCTATGAACAGAATCCTGAATTCGACAGGAATATGTAGGGGGACTTGTCATAAACTTTTAGTCTCTCTTGATAGCTGAGTCGGTAGGGTCCCTGCCAGCATAGTTTCAAGCCGTACAGGTGGTGGTTCGAATCACCACCCGGCCAGAAGCTGTTACCATAAAATGAATTCCAAGTGGATATGTATTCCCAAGATAGAATTCGGTATTAAATGCATTTCGTGGGTGATATTTACATATATATATATATATATATATATATATATATATATATATATATATATATATATATATATATATATATATATATATATATATATATATATATATATATATATGTGGTCCCGTGTCTGGCATCACAATATATATTATATTATATATTACTGCTGGCAAGTCACACAACCTCCCAAGTTCCAATTTTTTTTACATAAATCTGTTACACTTGAAAAGAAATTAATACCCGAGCTCTGAGGAAATTACATAACTCCCAGATGGAAATATATAAAAACACTAAATATTCAAAGGCCTCTTAGGTGCATTCAAAACAAAACAGGATAATTATTTTGAAGAACTATTCAAAACAATCGCTTACTTCGATTCTTAAACAGGAATACTAGAGAGCACTGTAATAAACACTGGTAATCGAAATAATGCACTCTTCAAAAAATAAGTATATTCTATAAAAATTATAACAATTTGAAAGAATTTACATAAAAAAAAAAATCACTCAAAATATTAAGTCTGAGCAAAACTTATATTAAGACGAAAGAAATCAATACTTATGAAAATTATACCACCACTTGTTTCATTGGATATTAAATTACACCAATACTGTTTTTGCATAAATGTCCCTGAGCAGTTATAAAGATTCACAGAATACCAGCACTCACCACAACACAATAAGTTTAAAATTTCTTGTAAAGTTATAGTAACGTTTTAACACACTACACACGATATACGCTGGGCACAAACGTGATCACTTTGGAGCGGACACACAAGAGGCACTTACAATAGGGTACGTTGGCTCTTTCACGAAAAAGGCTGGTTCTCTTCTGCCCTACACATCCCTAAGGGCACATGTATATTGAGTTAGTAACTTCTAGATTATTCTAGGTCAGAGATCTGGAAGCTTGGGGCCCGGCTTAGCAATGACAGATAAAAATTCAAAGAACAAACCTTGCTTCTAAGACAACTCTCTCTTTCTGCAGCTCTGCCCACCCCCATTCTCAAACATTAAAAAAAAAAAAAAAAAAAAAAAAAATGCAAATCTGGGGTTTATGAGAACCTTCCAAAACACGTGGCAAATATAAGAATTGCATATATTTTCACAAACATGATGCAATACCTCATGAAGCCAAGAAAATTACATGAGCCTTCGTTCATACCTCGTATAGTTCTTACTGCATACTTAATCAAGTTACGTAACACTTCATAGCAAAATACGTGAAATAAAAACTTAATTCTTAAAAATAACGTAAATTTACTTATACTGACTTGATTGAAGAATCTAATGAAATAAACTATGAAAGTCTTACGTAATTTACATACAATAATTATACCTACATGAGAATGATCACCTTATGAGCTGGATTTTCGCCTCTTAAATACTCAAATGAAGTACATAAATAAAACACATGAATAAATTATTTACTCTAAACTAGACCAGCTTCATAAGATAGCTCCTCTAAAGAAAGATTATTTATTTCGGGCCTGAATCCACCAATTCAGCCCGAGATAAATAATTTGCAACCACGTTATGTTTACCTGATATATGCTTTACATTAATACAATACGATTGCAAACATAATGACCACATATTTAACCTTTGATTACCATTCTTCATCTTATTAACAAAAGGTAAATTATTATGATCTGAGTACAATGTAATATCCTCATTTTGTGGTCGATTTACGTAAATATTAACCTTCCTTATCGCTGTGACTAACGCTAGCAGTTCCTTTAACTGTCGAGTACATTCGCTGCTGCTTTACAGCTTCGAGGATATAAAACAAACAAGGTGAAGAATTCTTCCTTATCTTCTTGCAATAAGACAGCTCCAGTCCCAATATCCGATGCATCAACTTGGATAAGGAATTTCTCGTTGAAATCCGGTGCTTGAAGTATCGTTTTTGAATTTAAGATAATCTTCCTTAGATTTTCCTCTTTTCCTGCGATCTCGATAATGTAGGTCTGGTTACTGCTCTTCTCCAAAATCCGGAACGGTTCTTGGAATTCGTTGGTGAGAGGAACCTCCTTAGCTGTGAGTAAAATACCTGCCGTCTTACCGCAAACTTTCTGTTCGTACCTTTTATACTAATCCATTTTTTCGTTCATCCTTGACTCACTTTCACGCGTTTAAAGGAAAATTCCCTTATCTCACTGATCCTTTTCCTCAAATCCTTATCATTTTCTCCATCCCTTTTCTCTCGATCTTTCCCTATTTCTGCCAACATTTTATTCCATCCTTAGCTGGAAGGTTCTTCTTGTACTTCCATCGGGCTCACGTTCTTATGCATGCCAGGCCAAAAAAAGTGATTCATAATCTTCTCAGTTGTCTTCCTTATCCCCATATGTCCCGTCTCGTACGCTTCGGTGATCACCTGTCTTCTCAAGGGTGCGGGAATCAATATCTGATGGTATATCCCCCATTCAGCCTTCCCAGGGGTATCAGTGGGTCTATGCTTCCTCATAAGCAACCAATCCTTAAGATAATAACAGGTTGGAGACCTGTGCCTCCGTCTCCTCCACCACACGGTACAATAACTCTGTTAAGGTTGCATCCTTCGGTTGCAATCCTATCTGCCTTTTTCTACTCATTTGTCCTACTTCTAACACTGAGTTTTCTTTTTCTTGCGGGTCCATTTCTTCTGTGTCTTCTTGTCCACTCCTCTATCATCTCTCTTCTCTTGGGCTTACTTGGGTGTTCTCCTCTTGCATACTGTCAAGGGAATCCTCTTCTCCAGAAAACAAATCCTCCAAGTTCATCTCTCCTTTGATTTCTTTTTCTTCTCTTCAAGCCCCTTTCTTCGTCATACCCTTAGTCATCACATAACTAGGAAACAGATAAGGATACTCCTTCTCTAGTTCAGTCGTAGGACTATACTTCAAGGGTTTCTCCCTTACAATGGGACAAGGCACAAACAGCATTCCACCAACTTCATTACCCAGCAGGACTTATGCTCCTTTGGTAGCCAATGAATCCTTAACCGCAAAATCAAAATCATATGTTAACAACTCGCATGACAGTTTCAAATGGCAAATAGGAGTAACCTCTTCACCTCTTGTTCCCTTCAAAATAACCAAGACTCCTGTGAGAGATGGTTCCACCAACAGGTCTGCTCTTTGTATCACCACATAATAGTTGCAACCTGTTTCGCGCAATATCTTGACCGGGGTTTGCTCACTCCCGTCCATTGCTGCTAGCATACCTTCATAAAGATATGGTTTAAAGGTATCAACACTGTTTGGTTGTTTCCTGTTCCTTGTGTAAACATCAGCTGATTTATTTTCCTCTTCGTTCTTTCCTGATTGTTTCCTCGTCTTCTCATTCTTTGAAGTCGAATCATCCTTAACCATATGGACGACTGCTTTCGGTTGATTCGACTAACATTCCTTACTGATATGACCTCTCTTGCCACACTTAAAACAGACGATATTAGCCTTTTGCAAGGCTTTCACGGTTACTTGAAGGAGGACAATTTGACGATTGTTGCTGTGGTACTATCTCATTCTGCTTAGGAACAGTACCAGTGCTACTTCCGCTGTAACTATCGAACTTGTTTACATAGTTATTACTAAACTGGTTTCCATGGTTCAGGGACTACTTGACACTTGGTTGGAACAACGGTTGAAACTTCATACCGAGGAGGGTTTACGGCTGATAATACTATAATCTTCCTTCAGCGAAGAGGTTTTTCAAGTTTCTTCACCTCTCTCTCTCAAGTACGTTTGAATGCTTTCAGGAATCCATTGTAGATATTGTTCTTGTACTAGCAATTCTTGTAAATGAGCCATCTCCTTCACGGTCGTACCTTATAAGCGTAATCCAGAAAAGTAATTTTCTCTTCCTTCCTCAAACTTTGGAATCTTTCAATATAATATTCAAGGGTCATCTGATACACTTGCAGCACGATCTTCTTCACTTCTTGATACTCCTTCCTCTGGTCTTGAGATAAGGATTGATAAGCATTGCAGCCTTTCCCAATAAGAACGCTCTGCAATAAGATAGACTATTTATCTTCTGGCCCTTCCATTGTCAATGCAACCATTTTGAAATGATCAAAGAATTCATCGGAAGCCTCTTCTGTAAACTTTGGAATTAACCTCTGGGTGTTCGTCACATTAAACACAGGAACGTGCATAGGAGGGTCGCCTCTGTCTGCATTGCCGACTTTGCATAGGCATTCAACAGTTTCAATTCCCTTTTGCATCTTGCTTCTTCTATCTCTTTTTCTTCTTGTCTTCTCTCTTCTTCTTCCTGTCCTATCTCTCTTTCTTCTTGTCTTACAATTTCTCTCACTTCAATTTCTCTTTCGTATCTTGCGATATCTCTGACTTCTTCCCTTTTTTTTCTTCTTGTTCTGCCTCTCTTTCTCTTGCCCATCGTGCTTCTTTCTCTTATGCCATCATCTTCAACTGGATCAAATTCTCCTCCACTGCAATTCGTCAAATCTCAGACTCTACATCCCTATCTGCTTTCATGCCTTCAGATTGTGGGTAAACTGGTCCATGCTTCACCAGAAATTCTTCTTCAGCCTCCTCCAACAGTTCATGAGCTGCTACAATTTTTTGTTCCTACACTTTCCCCAAGTTTGTTAATGCTTTTAAGGATAGTCACTTGATTTGGGCTTTAATCATTCCACTCATTGTATGGCCACCACATGTCATTAAAATAGAGAGCCACTGAGCTTTAGTTACATTAGCTTCTGACAGTTCCGGAACATTTTGATATTAAACTGTGCCATCTTGTACTTTTAAAAAAAAAAAATCAGCTCTACAAAAATATATCCCAACAATACACAGAATCCTATCAATACTAAATTGTTCAAAGCTTTAATAAAAACATTGCCCTGTTATCACCAGTATTTAAAACAGACTCGCTCGATCCCAAGGGTCCGGGCGCCAACAATATATATCATGGTCCCATGTCTGGGCACGACAATATACAGTATATCATATCATATATTATGGCTGGCAAGTCGCAAGTCACACAACCTCCCAAGTTCTAAACTCACCTC
>NC_090728.1:78281333-78291333 GCF_036898095.1 Palaemon carinicauda
AAATGAACTGGTGGTATTGGATTATATCATAGAAATTAATAAATATAATATTTTAGATACTATGAGATCATTATGCTACTTATTCACAGGGTTCTAGAAGTGTATTTTTCCAAATGTGACCACATTGTGGAAGATCTTCCTTATCTGGTAGTAGAATCGGAGGAACTTCTGAATTTCAAACTAGCAGCAGGTGTATTTATTTATTTATTTATATTTTTTTTTTTTGGGGGGGGGGGGTGAACAGGTTGACGTGGATCTCTTCACAGTTTATGCATGACATCTATTTTAACTTTGTTATTGATCTTAAAATATTTCAAATTTTTAACATTAATTCTCGTATACAGTTTCTAGATTTCTTTGTTTCCTTTAATAACTTGGGGTTGTAGCATCCGACTATTACAAGTAGCTTAACTAATAATAATAATAATAATAATAATAATAATAATAATAATAATAATAATAATAATAATAATAATAATAATAATAATGAAAAAAACAAGAAACTCCTTATAATAAGTGCTATAGTTTTTAGTGTAAAGGAATATATTGATGGAAGTTGTGAATAAAAAAAGGAACCGGGATCCACATAAGAGGGGCATCTTCTTTGGAAAGGAGGGTTACACATGGGAGACTTAATAACATTAACAGTACCCTGAATGGAAGAAAGAAAGGTAATGAAAACGATATACAAGAAAAGAAGGGAGATTGTGGAAACAACGAGAGCTGGGTGCAACCTGGAACCCCACGAGTCTCTGGGGACTTTGATTAATTAATAATAATAATAATAATAATAATAATAATAATAATAATAATAATAATAATAATAATTTTTCCTTTCTTAAGGCAATTAAAGTTAGGTTCCCTTTCGTGTCTCCCAGCCATTTCATTAATTTTTATCGATGTTTTTTGTTGTGGAAACTCCTACTAGTTCTTGCTCTTAATTTTATCAGCGCTCGGGATCAAATCCTTGTCAGGGCAAAAACATTTGTTATTAAAGGAATTTCCCTATGGATTTGTGATCCCGTAGCAGAGTGAATTCGATGTCAAAGTGTAGGCTTCTTGGTTTCTCCTATTCTGGTCCTTGATACTAAGACATGTATTTCTTTGCTTGAAATTAACAGGTAAATTTACGATGTAATCTTGTATCTCCTAAAATGTGCTGATTTTAGTGTAAGAGGAAGTTTTGATATTAAGTCTTGAGTTACTCTTCATTTGTCAGTTCGCACACATCATTGTATTTTTAATGATTTAATATATATACAAGGCACATGAGAATGACTAAGACAGCTATTAAAGCCAAAATTAGAAGATTTGATGCCGAAAAATAGAAAGGAGACTTAGAAAGCAAAGTGAGCTTAGAAATATACAGGACAATGAAGAAAGAAATTAAAGAAAAACAGGTGGGGCTAAGGAGGGTATGACTAGGCTGGAAGCAGGTGGATCTGAAAGCAGGACAGGTGGGTCAGCATGGGGTAGGGATGAAGCAGCAGTAAGAGGGTCTGCACAGGGCAGGGATGAAGCAGCAGTAAGTAGGTCTTGAAGACACTTGAATTGACTGGTGGCAGGAGATTTCATGGATGGATTCTTCTTTTGTTGGCAGTAGGGGGTCCCGCTGGGGCAGGAGAACTGGCAGGCAGAGGAACAGGAACCGGAGAAGTGGCAGGCACAGCAACTGGGGGAGGAGAAGTGGCAGGCACAGCAAATGGGTCAGGAGAAATGGCTGACAGAGGAACTTGGGCAAGAGAGGTGGCAGGCACAGGAACTGGAGTAGGGTAATTGGGAGGAGGAGTAGTAGATTTACTACGTTTGACTGGAGCAGGAGATGTAGTAGGTTTACTTGCAGTCACACCCTTAGTCGGGTAGCAACAGAGACATTTTAAAAAGTGCGTGCAGTTATCACAATCGCTTCTGATATGGTGGTAGCTGCAATAGAGAGTTATTCTGCCTTCTATGGATTCTATCATGTTAATCAGCTTAATTCTCTTTTCAAAGTACCAGAGGATGGGCACACAGATGCCTCTCTTGTCGATGGAGGTGTGTCTTTTTGCAATGGTGGTGTTGTACAGGATACTAGTTCAATCCCCAATCCCATGGAAATGATGTGAACAAAACTCTACGGATGTTTCACAGAAAAATTCAGTTGACGAGGCCGTCCGAGATCTGAGTCGAGAATCTCGGCTGGGCCGAAAATATCAGCCAGCCAAGACGGTCGAGAACGGTGAGAGAAGGCACTGATTGGTGCTCTTGGCTCGTGAATCGGGAAACTGTGCGACTGTTGGCGGAGCTCCCCTCTGTCGCTGCTTTTAAGTGAGCGGGATGTGTCACGGCTACCATGTCGCAGCCTTCATAGATTCTCTTTATATTACAACGAATTCTTTTGCAACGGTTTTGCAAAGGAACCATTGCCAAGTTGAAGTTAGGTACAATTTGCTTTGGACTCCGCTTAGAAATTCCGCAACTGACAAGGTTGACAGCTGAAGTTCGTCACAAGTTTGACTCGTCCAAAATTTTGCAGCATGCTCACACATGGGCCTGCTTCATGTGAGTCATCGCTTGTGGGCTCATTAGATCGAGGAACCCTCCCGCAATATTCTGCACGTATTTGAGGTGGATTTGTTGGAGTATAGCGATGATGAAAATTCTGACCATTTTCTAGCATCGCAGCAAGCCGCATAGCTAAGTTGGAAATGTGTGACATGGGCCAAAACGCCATCAAACAGCAACTTTAATACCATATCTATGATAAAACCCAGCCTATCTAACTGTCTGTCTTTCCTAACAGCTATTTTGTTTCCTTTGCTCTAAACCCCCAATTCAGTGGTCTCTTTGTATATCACAGACTTTATGCTTTATCCTATATTCTTTTTTTTTATTCGTAGGTCTAGGTTTTTATCAATCTGTACAATCCTATTCTTATCATTTTTCTGGCAATATTTTCTAGCTGATTTTTGTGAACCCCTTATTGTAAACAAACTTTATTCATCTAGTTATGTCATTGCTACCATTAGGCATAGAGGCCTACACCCATATAATTCCTGTACATTTTCTGTTGATAATAGCACGAGTAAGGAAGTGGTTCACAATTAAATATATAAGCAATAAACATGAAGAAAAAGACGGTTCCAAAAATACTGAAACGTTGGACAATGTAATAAAAAACAAACTACCATTTATTTACATCTTATATATATATATACATATATATATATATATATATATATATATATATATATATATATATATATATATATATATATGATATATATATATATATATATATATATATATATATATATATATATATATATATATATATATATATATATATATATATATATATATATATATATATATATATATATATATATATATATAACCCGTGCAGACGGATAATGAGACGTTGGCATAGGGGTTTTCTTCATTCAATATAATAGGTTCGTTCGTAAGTACACAATACACAACTGCTCTCTCAGGTAATGGACTTGTCAACTCGATTGCTCACCGGCAACTGACTACTGCTTTCGTTCCCAAAATGCAACCATTGCAAAACATGCTGACAGATAGGGTTTTTGTGGAATACTCCTAAATATTGAATTCATTTACCTTGATATAAAACACACATATATACATGAATTAGGATATTACTCCCCTCCCCACCAAGCTCCTCACTCCGGGAGGAGGTGCGCACTCGCCCTCACTAGTCAAAGATATATGGAGGACACTCTAACCTGGAATAGGCATGGCATGTACTAAATAGAAATGCAACATAAAATATATATATAAAAATCACCCCCCCCCCCAAAAAAAAAAAAAACAACACATCTTCCAAAAAAAAATAAAAAAAATAAATATTGCATATAAAAATGTACACAAACCAATATAAATAATTCCACTCATTTCTTCTTAAGACTTCTGCAACCAAAACACAGAATACCCAAACTGAAATAAAAAATCATAACATCAAGTCTACATAACCTCGTCAATAACCTCCCTCTGGTTGTGGGCAATACGGGCTTCTTGGGCAGGACAGGGTTAGGAATAGATATTCCTTCATCCCTTGATTTTACTTGTCCGGGTTTACGGCACAATTTTACAACACAACTCACCACCACTGTTTCACCATTTATTTAAATCACTACAACACTTGCACTTGCAACTTTCAACCTGTGGCCCCTACCCGTTTTCCCGACAAAATCATTCATCTTCCCGCCCTTCTTTTATAACATTTATAACATTCTCTCACACTGCCTATACTCAAGGCTGAACTTTAATCCTGCTGCCATTGACCATTCGGGAACCGCCCCGGCCTCAGAAAGCAGGAATCATATAAATACATGAATAATACAGCATCCGCCTGATGGATCTCACTTGATCTATTTAACCTCTGATTGTTTATAGGTTCACTCAACAATGTTATACGTATTTCCACACTCAGCAAAATTACCACAACATTTTACATATAAATATAGCATCAACTCAACACATTGTTATCATCACATTTATTTAAAACACGTCAAAAGAAGAAATGAGGTCTGTTCAAACAACAACAGTAAAGGAAAAAAAAATTCTACTCATCAACTCGAGCGATGTCACGTATGCAGGGGTAAGGAGGAACACTTTTGAAAACTACCTCTTTAGGCACCACTTGTATGTGTGCCTGATGGTGTTCAGGCACTGCACCACTAACAATGCTTTGTATCTCAACTGTGTTAGACTTAACCATCTTTACTCGGTACGGACCAAGTATGCTGGCTCTAGTGTGTGTTTCCTCAGTTGTAATCGTTTCAAATACACATGATCCCCCACAAATACTTTTACCGGTGCGGTTTTGAACCGACCATCAAACATTGAGCTGTGATTTTCATTAGATCTTTTCAAAAACCTTTCAGTGTTGTTCATTACTCTCCTCAATAGATTTAATAAATATACACGGTGTTGCTCAATTGAATAATTTGGCAATTGCTGCGATTTAAGGAGTATCGTATATGGTAACACAGGATCCTGTCGATATACTAAAAAGAAAGGCGTGTCCCTGAGCGAAGCATTATATGCAATGTTCAAAGCTAGCTCAGCTGTTGGAAGCATGGCGTGCCAATGAAGGGGGTCATCAGCCACTAAGTAATGCAAAATTTGTAATACTTCCCTATTACGTGACTCTATTAAGCCATTTGCTGAAGGCCTATATGAGGTCACTGAAAAGTGTTCAATTTTCATGAAGTCCGTGACCGATTTCACCACCTTATTTATAAACTCAAGACCATTATCACTTATCAAAATTTTTGGGCAACTAAACCTAGTAATGAAAGAGCATAGCACCTGGGCTAATGAATTTGCAGATTTATCCAACATTGCGTAAGTATGAGTGTACCGAGTAAATGTATCCCCAAATACACATATATACTTATGTTGTGTTAACCCAGTACGAAATGGTTCTACCACATCCATATGCACTCTATAAAATCTAATGGGAACCACCAGCCTCTTTCTGGCTTCCAGTACAGTGTTTTTAAGTTCTTTGAAACAGTTACAAGCATGACATATAATATAATTGTCTATAGATTTTCTCATTCCTAAACAAAAGAAGGTTTCACATGCTCTCCTTAATGTTCTATCAATCCCTAAATGCCCTGCATACGGACTTGCATGTACAATATGGGTGGCTCGTTTGATTAAAGAGAGAGGAAGAACTACCCGTGCACAGAATTCCCCTCCCCTCATCTCGTAAGCACAATATAAGATATCATTTTCAATAAACAATTTCTCCTGAGGCACATTCAGAAATGACGGATACCTTTCCGATTCCCCTTTTAATCACTGCTCGCACTCTTTTCATCCATTCCTCTTTTTTTCTGTCCCTCGCGGACTTCTTTTATGTCCCAACCTCCCAAGTCAATCAAACCTGCATCATCAGGGCATTCATTCTGGGCACCCCTGGTCATGTCCTTGGTCACCCAGATATTCTCATCTTTATCGCTCATCTCTCTCTCTCTTTCCCTGTCTACTGCATATGCATTGCGAAAACTCTCAACCCGTTCTCTATTTCTTCTATTGTGATGGAGGTCTTCATTATTTTGTTTACGTTCTTCGTCCTTCTTTTGTGCCCTAGTTGTTACTCCTATTACTGCACTTTTAGAGAGAGCATCAGCTACCTTGTTAGCTTTACCTTCTATGTGGTGCAAACCCTTTATATTAAACTCTAACAATATCTCAATCCATCTCGCTTGGTAAGAAGTCAAATCATTTTTATAATACAAATCACGTAAGGGGCGATGATCACTTTGCAACTCAATCGACTGACCTAATAAAAAGAACCGATGCCTCTCTAGAACCCAAACAATAGCTATACCCTCCCGATCGAATGTACTATAATTCTTTTCTGCCCCTTTTAACACCAGGGAAGCAAAACAAATGGGTCGCTCTCTGCCTTTATCATCTCGTTGAGAAACCACGCCACCAATAGCTACACTACTCGCATCTGTTGTCACTAAAAATGAGCGATCAAATCTAGGATAAGCGAGTAATTCATTGCTAGTTAAGGAAGCTTTCAAATGGTTAAAGGTCCTTTCTTCTTCCCTTCCCAATTTATTACTTTTTGTTTCTTTAAAGCATCTGAGGGTCTCGCTATCTCTCCAAAACCTTGTATGAATTTACGGTAATAACCAGCAAGCCCTAGGAACCCAGCTACTTTCTTAGAGTTACGTGGCCTGGGGAACTCTCTAATAGCCGATACTTTACTGGGGCAGGGTTGGATACATTCTGGGGTTATTATGTGACCTAAAAATTCGACCTGTTTACAAAAAAATTTACATTTTAACAAATTTATTTTCTTACCATTTCGTCGGAATGCTTCTAAGACTTTACGATAATTATTATTATGTTCTTTGGCCGTTTTCCCTGTAATTATGATACCATCTAAATAAACAAGACCATTAAGGCCAATTGTTACGTTCCTCGTGGGGATCAAACCAGGTTCTTTTGAATTGATTAATGAAATTGGGATTTTTCGACCACAATAAACAATTAAACAAAAGGATATATAGAAAGAAAACTCGCAAAAGAAAACATAATTTTATTTACAACTAGTCAAAGGTAAATGTTTCTTAATTGAGTACTTAGGAAGCACTGAACTAAACAAAGAAAATCATTTGATTAAACTACACTCCAGCAAATAGGGGAACAGTCAAGATAGTAGATGAATAATACAAAAAAAAAAAAATACTACTCTTTGCAGCAGCTCTCAACGGTTGACAGGAACGTAGATATTTCAGGTCCAAGCGTTTCGTGGTCGGTAATGAGGGCAGGGGTCAACTTGTTCTGACATCTCGGACAAGGCTGGTTACGTCTGCATTCTGGTCCTTACGTCTTCTCTCCTTCCCTGTGCTTGTTCTCCCTCTCTCTCTCTCTCTCTCTCTCTCTCTCTCTCTCTCTCTCTCTCTCTCTCTCTCTCTCTCTCTCTCTCTCTCTCTCATTCTATCCGTCGTACTCTCGTTCTATCTGTCTTACTCTCTCTTCTCTCGTTCGTACTCTTGTTCTGTCTTTCGTACTCCACTTCTCTCGTTCTCGTTGAATTTTATATATCCCTGTATGGGAGGGGTTAACTATGGACAATTCCATATAAGGAAATTTTCTCCTTTCTTCATCCTTTGTTGGTTTTCCTTAAAACCACGCCTCTGATAACATCTAGACGAACGCTCTGCTGGTGTAATCAAGATCCATATCGCGCTATAATTGAGGTGAGGCATGTGTTTACCTTTCGTTAATGTATATTCTTCGGCGACAACACTGCTCTTCTTGTCCTATGGGTCCTTTCATAACGTTGGCTCCCTGGTTTGCTACAGACAGAGGATCGTTATGCCCAAAGACCGCTGATCTAGGCACCTCTAATAAATTTCTTGTACTCCATCAGTGCTGGTGACAGTTTCCAGTAAACACTCCTCTCTCTCTGTTTCTCAAGAGTAGAAAATTCACATGTTTTAGCATTCTTTTCTATATTATTCTATCTACCCATGACACCAATTAAGAGCAACAAAACCGCCATCATTACTCTAGAAAAATGACTTGGAGCATTTTTAACACAGAAAGGAAGAAAATTAAACTGAAATAATTGATCGTTAGCTATAAATGCCGTTTTACATTTACTGTCTTCCTGAATGGGTATTTCATAGTATCCAGATTTTAAATCAACAGTTGTAAAGTATTTGCTATCCCATACTTTCACAAGTAATTCTTCGATCAAAGGCAATGGAAATGCGTTACCCTTAGTGACTGCATTCAATTTCCTATAATCAACACAATTTTACCAAGCCATCCTTTTTCCTAACAGCTACAAATGGAGAATCCCAGGGGGATTCGCTCTTCTCGACTGTCGCTTGTTCCCTTAATCTACTAATTTCCCTTTTTATCTCTCCCTGGAAATGAATGGGTACCTTATAAAGCCTTGACCTGATCGGCTCCGCCTGTCCAGTTTCAATGCTAAAGGGAAATCGATCAATCCTCCGGGGTGGCTCATCTCCAATTGCAATTACATCGGAATAATTATTTACAACGTCACTAACTACAGGCTGATATTCTGACGGACATAATTTTTGCGCTTGCATAATCAAATTCTGAGTGCGTTCGTCTGTGCGGGCTGGAGTTGTGGCTCCCAACATCCCATTATAAGCAATTTCACATAACTCTTATTCACACACAGAATCACTTCCTAAAACAACTCTTTTAATTGACAAATTAATTATCGTTATATAAGCTCTCTTCTCTTTAATGTCTGTCAAGCCCTCTAATATCATATGGGCCCAATTGTCATGGGGTTTAACAACTACCTTGGATTCTTCCGCAAGAGGACAACACGGGGTCACAGATATGCTCGTAAGGGTCTGGTGTGACAACACTTCTCCTCTCTCAGGTACAGCTGTTACCTTACTTGAATGTCTCTCTGAGCTAATGCACACACTTACTGTCTCATGACTTTCTATCGGCAAAATGTACCCTCCTGCTTTTACTGTTATTGTACCTTTTCCCCAAAAAATGCAAATTAGATTATTAGATAAAAAGTCTATTCCTATGATAGCCTCGATTCTTGTAATTCCCAAGGTGGGCAAGACAGAAAAATCATGTGTAAACTTCACAGACCCCACATTAAACTGGACGATTGTTGTATTGTTTATGCGTAGTTTATTTCCTCCTGGCATGTCAAGAACAATGGATGCCGCTGGCTGTAATGGATTTGAGGAGAATTTTTTTTCAATCAATGAAACACTGGCTCCCGTGTCAATCAGCGTTCGAATGGATTTATCTTGCAGGTCGATCCTAACTGCTAACATTCCCAGATGGTCATTATGAGATATGGGGTATGGGCTAATGACCTCAGCCACCATGCCGCTGCCCCCTGGTCCTCTCCCTAGTGCTGCGGGGGTGAGGTCGAGGTCGGGGGTACCGATGCAGGTCCCAGTGCCTGCTTCTTCACGTCTGTCGTCACTGCTTCCTTGTCTCCTGCTTGTGATGTCATGCGGGGGGCGTACTGAACTACCTCATCTCCCCCTTCCTCTGTTTCCTTTTCCTCGGACGTTAGGCGGGGGGAGGTGTGCGTGCGCCCCAGCCCGCCCGCCCTGGGCGTTTTTTGCTGGGCACTCTTGAGACAAATGACTGTAGGCCTGGCGAGTGTAACAGGGGGGGGGGGATCCTTGGGAGGGGCACTACACACGTCGGTGCCCCTCTCCCCCACAGTGCCAACATCTGAAGACTCTGCTAATCTGCTGACTGCATTCCCCCTTACCACTCTTTGGGGGTCGACTTCCTCTCATGGCTGCCAACTTCTCGGAATCGGTCCCATTATTCCCAGTCCTTTTTTATTCTGGCAAACTGTCTAAAATGTTTTGTATCGCACTCACTACATCTGCTAACAAGCGATTGTCATTGTACAAATAACCACATAAATACGGGTTTACTAAGCTGCGAATATGTTTACGGGCAATTGCCTTTTTATCACCTTCTGGGAGATTGG
>NC_090728.1:78296333-78303833 GCF_036898095.1 Palaemon carinicauda
AATCTCATAGGGCCAGTTACAAAAATTTATATTATAAAATGTACTCACATTAACACACAGTAGTTTTAACTATTCCCTCAATGATATTACCAATGTTTGAAGAACACTATACCTGATATACATTGGAGAGAATTCACTAATCACGTTTGTGAGTAAAACACTAGACACACTTGAGAGGAGAGAGGGCTGGCGGACGTTGGCTCTTACAAAGGTATATGCCGGATCTATTCTGCTGCTTATGCATTTCTGGGCTCTATAAATATTAACTTAATTCATCTAGAAATTTCTCATAAATCCTTCTCTTGGCATGGGGGTATGACTCTAGCTGCGTAAGATTGCCAACTTAGTCATTTGAAGACGTGCTTGTGAGGCAACTTTCTCTCAGCTAACTCGGCCCACCTTCCTCTCATAACATTACAAAAAAGAAATACCTTAATCTAGAATTTTCATGCATTTTCTACCCACGTGGGAAAAATGACGCAGCATACCTACCAGGTTACATAAGACTTCACAACAAAACTACGTGATATAAAAAGATAATTTTTGAAAACAATGTAAATTTATATATACGAGACTGTATGAGATTACATTTAAAGGAATGACGAAAGTCGTATGTAATTGAGATACATTACTTAATCCTATGTGAGTGGAACTCACCCTACGAGCTAGCTATACATCTCTTAAATACAAAAATAAATTACGTTAATAGAATATTCTACTTTCATGATATATATATATATATATATATATATATATATATATATATATATATATATATATATATATATATATATCATCACGTAATATCACCACGGATTTGTGATGGTGGGAGATTTTTGCCATGTCGCTCAATGTATTATTATTAATATTACTTGCTAGTCTACAACCCTATTTGGAAAAGCAGGATGCTATAAGCCAAGGGGCTCCAACAGGGAAAATAGCCCAGTGAGGAGAGGAAACTTAAGGAAAAACAAAATATTTCAAGAAGAGTAACATTAAATTAAATACCTCTTATATAAAATATAAAAACTTTAACAAAACAAGAGGAAGAGAAATAGGCTTGAATAGTGTGCCCGAGTGTACCCTCAAGTAAGAGAACTCTAACCCAAGAGAGTGTACGACCATGGTACAGAGGCTATGGTTATTCCCAAGACTAGAGGACAATGGTTTGATTTTGGAGTGTCCTTCTCCTAGAAAAGCTGCTTACCATAGATAACGAGTCTCTTTTACCCTACCAAGAGGAAAGTGGCCACTGAACAATTACAGTCCAGTAGTTAACCCCACGGATTTAGAAGTAAATCAGTGATTTCATAATATATTGAATGTTTTACATCACCTACGGAGGAAATTTTTTCTCTCTCTGACATAACTTTCATGACGAGTTGTCAGAGCAAAGCGACTGTGGGATAGCAAAGGATGCTAAAATAGGTAATTAAGGTCTAAAATACCTATAATTCAGTAAATACTCATTTGGTACATTACTTATACTCGGCAATGGCCAATTCTTTTCAATTATCTTCATTGCTTTTGACATTTCAAGTAAACTAAACCAATTTTATCTCTGTCGTAGCCTTCTTTATTTTCGTTTCATTTCCTGTTTGCAAGGATGTGTAATATGTCTGCTGTTAAGCTATCGAACATCAACATGAGGCCGATGAACTTATTATTATTATTATTATTATTATTATTATTATTATTATTATTATTATTAATAACAAGATACTATAAGCCCAAGGGCCAACTTAAAGCCTGCTGTCTCGTTTTTGTATTCATTGCTTTTATTTGTAACATTATTAACTACTTCCATATGCCTCCACTAAATCGTTTATGAGTAACTTTTGATTTATGGTCATCAGAGTAATGCAGTATCCCATTATTGTGATCACCACAGGTGTACATATTGAAAAATCGTGTTTGGATAATGTCATCTTTAGAGATTTTCTTGAAAAAAAAAATACTATCTCATTCATTCATATGTCGACCAAGGCTGCATTAAAAGTGTATCAAATCGAGCTTCAGCAAAAAAAGAAAAAAAAAAAAAAAAAAAAAAAAAAAAACCTTTGTGTGATGATAGTAATTGGATTTAAAATTCAATGCATGACCTTAGAGAGAGAGAGAGAGAGAGAGAGAGAGAGAGAGAGAGAGAGAGAGAGAGAGAGAGAGAGAGAGAGAGAGAGATTGTTTCATATTATTCCTAATTGATGTATATTTACTAGACAAAAATCATTGATTTCGAAAGAATTCTGTTGAATATAGCGAAAAATATTATGGTGAGTTAATGTGTACTAGAAGAGACGTTCCATACGTATCAAGAAAGATATTGAAAAAGAGACCAAATTAATTCTTTCATTTGGAGAAAAAGAAATGCATAAATTTCATTCAAGATTCCAAAACACGGATTTTACGGGTAGTTAATATTATACAGGAAGAAACACAAATATCCTGTGGGTGCTAAATATATTTTAGAAAATACCTGGTAAAGAGAACACACCTTTTTTTCCAAACAAAAAGAAAGGTACTTTATCCATAGTATCAAAGCATGATAGATATTGCACAGGTAAGCCACACTCTACCGAAAAGTTTTGGAAAATACTGGAAGAACATTTAACGAGATGGCAAGATCGATGTTCTTGTAGTTTACCTCCACGATAACGACAACTGAGGATAAACAACACTATAATAATAAAATGAATTATTTTGACTATACCCTTAATTAAAGGTCTCCTCTGCCAGCCCATCAGGAGTATTTATGATTTGATTTTATCCTTTTGGGTAGAGATGTATATACTTTATAGGAATGTAAGAGCCGAAATCCTGCATATTGAAGGATTTTTCTCTTTCAGAATTTTAAACTGCAAATATTCCAATTGAAGCGTTATGTTGCGCTGATATTATCATGATCTTTGAAAAAAGGAGAAAACACAGGTTGATCGTAAAAAATATCTTTTTTTCAGAACGTGTTACTTTTATTGAGGATTTATGTAACTACACATACACACATACACACACACAAACACACACGAACACACACACACGAACACACACACACACACACATATATATATATATATATATATATATATATATATATATATATATATATATATATATGACAGCAGGCCGGGAGGAAAAAGGAAACGAAGATTGGACAAGCGCTTTCGTGTTATTATTACACCTCTTCACGGTCTTATGGTTTAAAAATACAATTAGAATACAAAGAAACCTCTGTGATGACGTAAAACAGAAAAAATGAGAAAATTACAAATTACTTAAAAGTTAGTTGTTTAAAAATGTTGTTTACAAGAAATTCATCCAGTTTGTACATACCTGAACTGGTGTTAAGCAGATCTTCGAAATTTTTCTTAATTAAAACTGTTTCAATGATATTTCTTTTAACAAAATCTTTGCAAAATATAAGTTCTTTAGCAGCTTTCCAATTAATAGCGTGGTTGCACTCATTCATATGCTGAAAAAGACTGCTGGCAATGTTTCCCGTTCTTACATTATATTTATGCTGTTTTATTCGAGTTTCTAGTGCTTTGCCACTTTGACCGATATATCATTTATTACACTGATTGCATGGAATTTCGTATATACATCCGTTAATCTGTTTTGGGGAATTTTTTATCAATATATTCTTGAGTGTGTTGTTTCTAAAAATTACGTTAATTCCAAAAGGTTTTACAATTCCAGGTAGAGGTACAAACTGTTTGAAAAAAGGTAAAACAAGGAGGTTATTCACATTAAAATCATCGTTGTTAACAAAGCCATGAAAAGTTTTCTTTGCCTTTTGACAGGCTTTGTTTATGAAATGTGATGGGTACTTTAAAATAGATGCTATTTCATGAATTTTCCCAAGCTCAGCTTCAAGGAGATCAGGGCAACTTACCCGCAGTGCCCGTAAAAACATGGATGAAAAAACCATCATTTTGGTTGATGGGTGATGATTAGAATAAAAATGTATGTACGAATTAACATTCGTAAGTTTTCTATATTCAGTAAATTTAAAAGACCTTTCTTGTCTAAATACTAGAACATCTAAAAAGGGAAGCTTGTTATCGAATTCTATCTCCAATAACAAGCTTTAATAGATTTAATAAATATACACGGTATTGCTCAGTTGAATAATTTGGCAATTGCTGCGAATTAATGAGGACCGTTTATGGTAACACAGGATCCTGTCCATACACTAAAAAGAAAGGCGTGTCCCTGAGCGAAGCATTATATGCAATGTTCAAAGCTAGCTCAGTTGTATGAAGCATGGCATGTCAATGAAGGGGGTCATCAGCCACTAAGAAACGTAAAATTCGCACTACTTCCCTATTATGCGATTCCACTAAGCCATTTGCTGAAGGCCTATAAGCGGTCGCTGAAAAGTGTTCAATTTTCATAAAGTCCATGACCGATTTCACCACCTTATTTATAAACTCGAGACCATTATCACTTATCAAAATTTTAGGGCAACCGAACCTAGTAATGAAAGAGCACAGCGCCTGGGCTAATGAATTTGCAGATTTATCCAACATTGCGTAAGTATGAGTGTACCGAGTAAATGCATACACAAATACACATATATACTTATGTGTTAAACCAGTAGGAAATGGTCCTATCACATCCATATGCACTCTATAAAATTTAATGGGAATCACAGGCCACTTTCTGGCTTTCGGTACAGTGTTCTTATATTCTTTGAAACAGTTACAAGCATGACAACCTTTTATATAATTCTATATAGATTTTTTCATTCCTAACCAAAAGAAGGACTCACGTGCTCTCCTTAATGTTCTATCAATCCCTAAATGCCCTGCATGAGGACTTGCATGTACAATGTGGATGGCTCGATTAATTAAGGAGGGAGGAAGAACTACCTGTGCACAAAATTCCCCTCCCCCTTCTCGTAAGCACAATATAAAATATCCTTTTCTATGAAAAAAATTCTCCCGAAACACATTCAGAAATGACGGATAACTCTCTGATTCCCCATTAATCACTGCTCACACTCTTTCCATCCATTTCTCCTTTTTCTGTCCCTCTCGGACCTCTTTTATGTCCCAACCTCCCAAGTCCATCAAACCTACATCATCAGGGCATTCATTCTGGACACCCCTGGTCATGTCCTCGGTCACCCACATATATTTACCTTCGCCGCTCATATCTCTCTCTCTCTCTCTCTCTCTCTCTCTCTCTCTCTCTCCCTCTCTCTCTCCGCTACTGTGTTCCATTTGTTCCTCGGGAGAATTCATATCCCGTTCTCTATTTTCTCTATTTTGATGGGGGTCTTTAATATTTTGGTTACATTCTTCGTTCCTCTTATGTTCCCTAGTTGTTACTCCTATTACTGTACATCTAGAGAGAGCATCAGCTTCCTTGTTAGCTTTACCTTCTATGTGGTGAAAACCCTTCATATTAAACTCTAATAATCTCACAATCCAAGTCGCTTATCGAGAGGTCAAATCATTTTTATATACAAATCATGTAAGGGGTGATGATCACTTTGCAACTCAATCGACTGACCTAATGAAAAAAACCGATGCCTCTCAAGAACACAAAGAATAGCCAAAGCCTCTCGATCGAATGTACTATAATTCTTTTCTGCCCCTTTTAATGCCTGGGAAAAAAAACCAATGTGTCGTTCTCTGCCTTTATCATCTCGTTGAGAATCTATGCGACTCGTATCCGTTGTCACTAAAAACGGGACATCAAATCTAGGATATGTAAGTAATTCATTGCTAGTTAAGGCAGCTTTCAAATGGTTAAAGACCCTTTCTTTTTCCCCTCCCTAATTTATTACTTTTTGTTTCTTTAAAGCATCTAAGGGCCTTACTATCTCTCCAAAACCTCTTATGAATCTACGGTAATACCCAGCGAGCCCAAGGAATCCAGCTACTTCCTTAGAGTTACGTGGCCTGGGGAAATCTATAATAGCCTCTACTTTACTGGGGTGGGATTGGATACCTTCTGGGGTTATTATATGACCTAAAAATTTGACCTGTTTACAGAAAAATTTGCACTTTGAAAAATTTCTTTTCATACCATTACGTCGTAATGCTTCTAAAACTTTACGAATGTTATTATTATGTTCTTCGGCCGTTTTCCCTGTAATTTTGATATCGTCTAGATAAACAAGAACATTATGGCCACTTAAGGGAGACAAAACCGCCATCATTACTCTAGAGAAATGACTTGGAGCATTTTTAACAACGAACTGAAGAAAATTAAACTGGAATAGCTGATCGTTAGATATAAATGCCGTTTTACATTTACTGTCTTTCTGAATGGGTATTTCATAGTATCCAAATTTTAAATCAACAGTTGTAAAATATTTTCTATCCCGTACCTTCACAAGTAATTCTTCGATCAAGGGCAATGAAAATGCATTATCCTTAGTGACTGCATTCAACTTCCTGTAATCAACACACAATCTTACAGAGCCATCCTTTTTCCTAACAGCTACAATTGGAGAAGCCCAGGGGGGATTCGCTCTCCTCGATTATCTCTTGTTCCCTCAATTTATTAATTTCCCTTTCTATCTCTCCATGGAAATGAATGGGTGCCTTATTAGGCATTGACCTGACCGGCTCCACCTGCCTAGTTTCAATGCTAAAGGGAAATCGATCAATCTTCCTGAGTGGCTCATCTCCAATTGCAATTACATTGGAATAATTATTGACAATGTCACAAACTACAGGTTGATATTCCGACGGATGTAGTTTTTACGCTTGCATAATCAAATTCTGAGTGCGTTCGTCTGTGCGGGCTGGAGTTGTGGCTCCCAACATCCCATTATAAGCAATTTCACAAAACTCTAATTCACAAACAGAATCACTTCCTTCACTTCCCAAAACAACTCTTTTATTTGACAAATTAACTATCGTTATATCAGCTCTGTTCCCTTTTTCATTTCTGTCTAGCCCTCTAATATCATATGGGCCCAATTGTCATGGGGTTTAACAACAAACTTAGTTCCTTCCTGAAGATGGCAGCAAGGGTCACTGATATGCTCGTAAGTGTGTGGGGAGACAACATTTCTCTCTCAGGTACAGCTGTTACCTTACTTAAATGTCTCTCCGAGCTCGCACATGCACTTATTCTCTCATGATTTTCTATCAGCAAAATATTCCCTCCTGCTTTTACTGTTATTGTATCTTTTCCCTCAAAAATGTATATTTAATTATTAGAGATAAAATCAATTCCTAAAATAGCCATGATTTCTGGAATTCCCAAGGTGGGCATGACAAAAAAAATCTTGTGTGAAGTTGACGAACGTTGTATGGTTTATGTGTAGTTTATTTCCTCCTGGAGTGTCAAGAACGATGGATGCCGCGGACTGTAGTGGGTTTGAGGAGAATCTTTTTTCAATCAGTGAAACGTTGGCTCCTGTGTCGATCAGCGCTCGAATGGATTTATTTGGCAGATCAATCCTAGACGACCATTAAGAGATATGGGGCACGGACCAATGACCTCAGCTGCAATGCTGCTGCTCCCTAGTGCTGCGGGGGT
>NC_090728.1:78308833-78336333 GCF_036898095.1 Palaemon carinicauda
CTACGAGCGATGGCCTACTTACACGTATTTTTGGCCAATGATAATCCTTGGCACATATCTTTGCAGCAGACCCGAATCTGGAGTGGTAGTAGCAAAACTGCGGCCGATGGGCAGCAATAAGTGGCTGTAGAAGTTGTTGGTTGGGACGCGAGCGAGTGGTGGGTGATGGGTGGCTTTGTTGCCGCTCCGGCACGTCACGGGGTAGGCGTGTGTGTCCTACGACATACATATATATATATATATATATATATATATATATATATATATATATATATATATATATATATATATATATATATATATTCAAATAAGCCATATATATTTTTGATACATTAATGTCTGGATTCTCTTAACGACCTTGGGATCAGAGCCCCAGGTGAAATCACACAAAGACAAGAGCTTTGCTCCGGCCGGGAATCGAACCCTGGTCGGCAAGCTTGTATAGACAGTGACTAAGCCACTTGGCCACGAAGAAAGATAAAAGTCAATGACAATTCTTCTGTACTTATACCTGTCGAATTCAGGTATTTTGTACTTAGAATTGAAATCAACCCATCTTCACCATCGTAGCTAATTGGTAGTTTGTTACTTGGCATTCAATTAATGATAAATTTTGCACATCTTTCTTCGTGGCCAAGTGGCTTAGTCACTGTCTATACAAGCTTGCCGACCAGGGTTCGATTCCCGGCCGGAGCAAAGCTCTTGTCTTTGTGTGATTTCACCTGGGGCTCTGATCCCAAGGTCGTTAAGAGAATCCAGACATTAATGTATCAAAAATATATATGGCTTATTTGATATATATATATATATATATATATATATATATATATATATATATATATATATATATATATATATATATATATATATATATATATGTTGTAGGACACACACGCCTACCCCGTGACGTGCCGGAGCGGCAACAAAGCCACACATCACCCACCACTCGCTCGCGTCCCATCCAACAACTTCTACAGCCACTTATTGCTGCCCATCGGCCGCAGTTTTGCTACTACCACTCCAGATTTGGGTCTGCTGCAAAGATGTGTGCCAAGGATTGTCATTGGCCAAAAAATACGTGTAAGTAGGCCATCGCTCGTAGTGGTGGCCTCCAGTGTTTCTAATCTTTTCTTTTTACATGATGCTGGAACGGGGGCGCGATTTTTGGTAGACACGGATGCTTGTCGTTCTCTTTTGCCAAGGGAACTCTTCAGGAAACAACGAATCCTGTCTAAGTCTACCGATGTCCGCCTGGTAGCTGCCAAACATGGTATTTATCACCATATCAAGATGACGGGACCCCCAGTCTTCACCAAATTCACACATCTGGCATCGGATCGATTGGCAGTCGCCAAACAGACGTTCGCCGAAATGGAAGAAATGGGCCTTTGCCAAAAGGCCTCCTGCCCATGGTCGTCACCCTTACACGTTGTCCGGAAGAAAGATGGCTCCCACCGTTCGTGTGGGGATTACAGGTGCCTGAACAAACAAACAGAACCGGATTACTACCCCCTCCCAAGCATCGCCGATATGACCTCCTCCCTGCATAAAGCAAAGGATTTCTTCATGCTCGACCTCCTGAAGTCGTATTATCAGGTGCCTATGAACCCAGAAGACATCCCCAAGACTGCCATCACCACTCCCTTCGGTACATACACCTTCAATTACTCCTGTTTTGGCCTTTATAATGCTGGAGCCACTTTTCAACGTCTCATGGATGGCATCTTAGGGGACCTCCCCTTCTGTGTATGTTACGAGGACGACATACTTGTGTTCTCTTCCTCAAAAGAGGAACACCTCTGTCACCTGCGCATCGTGCTCGACCACCTACAACAAAACGGCCATGTAGTTCGGTACGACAAGTGTATCTTTGGCGCCAGCGAAGTGTCATTCTTAGGGCACCTCATCACTCCTGAAGGAGTCCATCCCCTCCCTGAGAAGGTAGCAGCCTTTCGGAACTTCTCCACGCCCTCGACCGTCAGAGCACTGCAGGAATTCTTGGGCATGATCAACTATTATCACCGTTTTCTGCCAGCCATTGCCATCACTCTTGCTCCCCTCTACGCCTCCCTCAAGGGCAAGCCAAAAGACCTGAAGTGGGGTCCCCTTCAAGAAGCGGCCTTCTGAAACACAAAGAATACCCTATCAACCACTGCTGCTTTCACTTTTCCCATCCCACATTCCCCTCTTCTTCTCTCCACCGATGCCAGCAACGACACTATTGGTGCAGTACTTGAACAGGTGGTCAACGGCTCTCCCCGCCTATTGCCCTTCTTCAGTAGAACACTGTCCAAGGAAGAATCGGGTTATTCTACTTTTGATCACAAATTGCTGGCGGTGCACTTGGCTGTCCGTCTCTTTCACCATTTCTTAGAAGGTACACCGTTTGTCATTCGCACAGACCACATGCCTCTGGTGGCCGCCTTCACTCGACAGTCTGACGCCTGGTCTGCCCGTCAACGCCGACATCTCTCCACCGTGGCTGAATACAATTGCACTCTTCAACACGTCCCTGAGAAAATTAATCCTATTGCCAATGCCCTGTCAAGAAACACGTTGGCCACTGTTCAACTTGGATTGGATTACTACGCCTTGGCTGAAGCTTAACGACAGGATACAGAGTATCAAGCATGTAGGACATCCTGCACATCCCTCAGCTGGGAAGACGTCCCCCTCGACGACTCCAACACCACCCTCCTCTGTGACGTCGGTACTGATAGACCGGGACTGTGGATACTTCCTCCCATGTGCCGACAGGTGTTTGATCTCATTCACGGCCTTTCACATCCCTTGCGCCCTTCCAATGCACCGCTGCTGAACATGAAGTTCATTTGTCATGACATTACAAAGGATGCTATGGATTGGGTCCGCGCCTGTACTTCTTGGCAAACTTCCAAAGTACATCGACAGACGGATTCAGGAGTGGGCACCTTTCCTCAACCTCAGCATCGCTTCACCCACATTTACGTCGACGTTGTAGGCCCCCTACCCACATCACAAGGACATCATTACCTGTTTAGCGTCATTGACCGCTCCATTCGTTGGCCTGAAGCCATTCCCATGGAAACTGCAACGTCCACCTAATATACATCTGCCTTACTCTCAGGATGGATAGCAAGACTTGGTATCCCTGAGCGTATTACTTCTGACAGGGGTACCACTTTCACCTCTCAATTGTGGACATCATTAGCGAATCTCCTGGGCATCACCTCACATCAGACAACTGCCTACAACCCCGCTGCCAATGGAATGGTTGAACGTTTTCATCGCACCCTCAAAGCAGCTTTGATGTACCGCTGCAAGGACTCCAACTGGTTTACTCAGCTTCCCTTGGTCCTCCTGGGACTAAAGACCACTCCTAAAGACACCCTGGACGTCTCAGCAGCAGAAATGGTGTATGGTGACCCGTTGGTCATCCCTGCCGAATTTTTTCCTTCATCAACCTCCTCTGGTGATCTGCAGCGCATACGTCAAGTCGTGGGAAAATTTACTTCATGCCACAAGACTTATAAGCCCACAACGAAGCATCGCATACTGACAAACTTGCACTCTGCAACGCACATCTTCCTGCGCAACGACACTAGCAAGCCTCTGCTAATGCCCCCTTACACGGGCCCTTTCCTTGTGATCCGACGCAATCCGAAAACATTCCTACTAAACATTCGGAACAAAGAAGACTAGGTCTCCATTGATCATCTCAAATCTACTTATCTCCTGCCAGATGACCCGCCTACAGTTTGCCTCTCAAGATCAGGGCGCCCTATTTAACATGTATAGTATGTCATTTTTAGGGAGGAGCCATGTACCACCCGTGTGTCACACTATCATACATAGTAACAACATTTCTCTTTTTTGTATATATTATCCTTTATATCTTCGCTCTCCTCTCGCACTGACAGCAACTTGCAATAACCTGTGTGCCTATCTTATTCTTAACTGTTAACAGAACTGGTTGCCAGTTGGACAAGAAATAGCATGTTTATATTTTGTGACCTTCTTGCCGGGACCTAGTGTACATACATACTCGATGTGTCTATAATAAAATACTCAGTTGTATTCATCTTATCTTTGGCTCAGAGCCTACTCTTGGGTCGTGACAGTTCACTATAAGCGATCAGACAAAAGTCCCCCACCATCAAAAATCCATAGTTAACCAGCGTGGTGATGGAAACTGGTCAAACTCCAGACATGAATAAGAACATGTCTGAGGCCTTTGTCCAGCGATGAAATAGAAACGGTTGCATTTGATGTTTTTGTATGTATAAGTGGATATATATATATATATATATATATATATATATATATATATATATATATATATATATATATATGTATCTAAAAATATATATATATATATATATATATATATGTATTAATATTTATAAATATATATATATATATATATATATATATATATATATATATATATATATATATATATATAAATATATATGTATATGTATGTATTAATATTTATAAATATATATATATATATATATATATATATATATATATATATATATATATATGTAAATATATATACATATAAGTTTGTGTGAGTTTATATAATAACATATTTATTGGCGTGCTACTGTTATAAGCACACATTGAGTATGTGTTGTTTCAGATGTATGTAAATGGATAACAGAATACATCTTATTAGCTTTAAAGTATTTATTCTATAAAAACAACAGAGTTAAACATCTCCATCACTGGAGGAAGCTGGTTGGTCAGATGACCAATTCTGGTGAAGTATAGATATGAACTGACTAACTTATCGATATCACAGATATCGTATGCTTAGTTTATATTAGACTCGTCACAAACTCGGAAGACACCTGCATCCGGTGACGTCACAAACTTTCACACGCTGAGACAATGTGTTGACGTTTAAGAAGAATGTCACATTGTCGAGGTTTGCATTGTATGTCCGGTTTATGATTTGAATGACTACAGCAAGTCCCACGGCTAGCTCCTTCAACCAACATGACATATTACGTCATGTGTTTTAAACATGTAATATTAACTATTCTAACTATTACATAAGCTCGGCCAGCTATCTCAATTTTTTCACAAAAATTTAACAACAAACCAAAACATGGTTACTAGGTGTGACTGGACATATGTATTATTCTTTGTTTAACTTTAGCCATAATCAACCGAGGACGAATGTCCAAACAGGCACATTAAAAAATAGTAACGATAATGCATATGAAAAAGATATTACCAAAGCAAAAAGAAAAATGCATGATAAAACAAAGATCATATATATGGTACATTGCTAGCAAATGATTATATGGTACCAAAAAAAAACTTCTGACTTACATATGATTCGGTAACTTGATAAAGAATAATTGTTACCTTTGTCAGAAACATAATACTCAATTTTTTAGTGCACAAACACGAATTCCTGGTACGTACACATACCACGGTTCGTACATATATATATATATATATATATATATATATATATATATATATATATATATATATATATATATATATATATATATATATATATATATATATATATATATTTATTTATATATAGGGCTGATATATTTTATTAGATGCCCATAGATTCTGTTATATATTTTTTTTTTTTCTCTATTCTTTTTTAACATTCCGGCTTATATATTTTTATTAGATGCCGAGAGAAAAAATGATTTATATCTTTTTTTTTTTAAATGTTGTTTTAAATGTATTTTTAACAATGCAAATGTAGAAAATTTCTTTAATTACATATTACTAGCGTACTAACAGCTTTTCATACAAACACTTCCCGACAATTTACTCCTTTAGCGAATGAGGTGGCCACTCAAACGGCTTTGAATTGAATCAAGTATGGAGTATTGTCGGGACTAGGCGAATCGTTCCTTTGTAGCTGCTTGCTGTGCCGTAACCTACGCCAAACAAGGATGTTCACGGCGATAAATATCACCACCGTGATACCCAATCCTGCTAGTAGTATGTGGTGAAGGATTTCCTTATAAGTCGGTGACAGGTGGTCCTTTTCGGTAAGTTTCATCAACCGCTTTGCCACATGTCCGTTGTACGGGAGAGGAAGTGCTGGCAATGTAGAGGTCCACGTGAAGTTCGCGAAGTAGGCTTGTTCTCTGATGATTGTCCGTAGACCAGTCACCATGGAATTCGGGGAAGTCCCGACACAACCATCTGCTGCGACGAAGATGTGGCTGAAGGACATGGATCCGTCAGGGCATGATACATTGAAGCCGTCCTTGTCGTATCGTATCCACGAGCCATTGTTCAGTCTGCAATTGAACTCATTATTGTCAAAGGGATAAAGCTTATCCAGACAATTTTCACTTGTATGGGAGAGAGCACCGTCTAGCACTATACCTAACTCGCATGAATCCATTAAGTTTTTATGGAATTCAAATGAGTCAGCTGTACATATTTTTCTATCCAATGCGTCTGAACAGTGAGTTAATTGATTTAAGTCTTTAATGATCGTATATGTTTCCTTGTCTGGGGAAATCAATACGTGTCCTGTCAAACTGGATATTACTGGATTTGAGTGATTCGTCATGAAAGTCGGAAATGGTGATATCCTGTAAGATTGCCAGGCATCAGAAGAATCAAAGGGAATTGTAAACATAATCTTGTTATTATCTACGTTTACTGTAGTTAGACTGTAATAAAATTCTAACCTATGTTCGTCTAACAAAGGAACATAGCCTAGTTTATCCCTTCCGTTCTCCAGAATTAACTTTAAGTAACTTATAGGCAACAAATGGGGCGACAATACACCTTTAGTTGCTAACGTGATAGCTTCTACATAATCTTTGGATTTCTCAATGAAATGTGCAATTCTGTTATGTATGTGATCTATCTTTGAATCATAATACGTTAATGTTGCCAACAAATCCTGTACTTCCATAATTTGAACGATATTATTTGAATGTTCATTTACTAAATCCATAATTTTATTGATTGAAGCTAACTGATTCCTTAGTTCTGACATAATCAATTCATCTTTATGAGTCAAGAACTCAATTTTCTTATTTTGATTACTAATTTTAAGACGATTGGAAATTCCTAAACCTAAACTTGCAACAGACCCAAAGATGCTTAATGCAGCATAAATAAACGGATTCCGTCTTTCTTTATGTTCGTGTCCTACAGTCCACATCAAAAGGTCATAAGCCAAAGATCCTGTCTCGCCAGTCTTATTTTTCAAGTCATCAGATAGCATCTCTGCAACTTTTAATGTTGATCCAAGCAAACTCTCTGTAGTCAAATGAAAATGTCTTCTATGCAACTCATCCAATGATGCAGAAAACCTTGAAATGGCGGTTCTTAAGCTAATGACATCATTCTCTTGAAGAAAAATTGCTTGCATATTCACTTCTACAATTACGTTGGTTGATGTAATAAAAATGTCTTCTTGTCTTTCAACTATATTGCCATATTTAAAATATATATTTTTAGTCTTAGAGCTCATCCCACACGAGAAAAATGTCTGAGCGAACAATATCACTCCCAACAACAAAAAATTCATCTTGGAAACCTGTAACGATAAAAAATATATGTAATTACTCCTGTATTAAAAAGAAAACTTTTAATCACATAAAAATAAAAAATAAATTTTCCCTCACTTCTTTTTCTCTCTTTTCTTTTTAATTTCTTATGTGAGCCAATGGTACTATTCTCTCATCCGTGGGTTGGGATACGTTTTGAACTCTAAACCTATTGGCCGTTAATGTTTCCAAAATGTTAAATGGGCCTTCAAACTTAGGTGTTAGTTTATAATTGAGCCCTTTTCGTACATTGATTTGAATATATATGTTATCACCCACGGTATATGTTTTAGTTGGTTTCGCTATTTTATCATGATTCCTTTTCATTATGATTTGTGATTCTTCTAAATTCTTTCGAAGGATATCATATCGACTTATACTTGCATTTATACATTCTTTTAAAGTATTTGATAGATTAGTTGTAGGCGTTAATACATGGAAAGGTGTTCTAACTGGGGTACCATGCAATGCTTCATGCGGTGACATTTTAATTGATATATGATATGAATGATTCAGAGTACTCAGTGCCGCCGGTATTGCAATATCCCAGTTGGGGTCTGATCCCCCTAGTGTTACCCTCAATATATTTAATATCTTCCTATTTGCTCTTTCCACTAGCCCATTCGACTCTGGGTGATATATCATTTTCATGGTATTTATTTTCTTTATGTTGAGGAATTCACACAATGAGGTAAGAAAGTGATTATTAAATTCACCACCCGAGTCTGAGATTATCATGTGTGGAATTCCATGTTTACAAATGTAACACTCGTAAAACTTCCTAGCGCATTCAATCGCAGTTTTAGTTTTAAGCGCTATTAGTTCTGTATATCGAGTTAAAGCATCTATAATTACTAAGAGGTGCTTATTTCCTCTGTCTGACTCGTAAAATCCTGTTAACAAATCTAAATGTATTCTTTCAAAGGGTTGATTGGGCACAGGATAAGCTCCTAGGCTGACAGGTGTTTTCGTATGCCCTTTGTTTTCCTGACATGTGCGACAATTAGCTATGTGTCTTTTTATATCTGTAAGCATTGTATGCCAATAAAACAATGATTTGGCTTTCTGTGACATTAAAGAGAACCCAGGGTGTCCATGTAATGGATTTGAATGCAACCAATTCAGGAAAGTGGAAATAAGTGAGATTGGTACTACTACCTGGTCGTTAGTTACATGTGGTGTATTGCGGGTTTTCCTTGTCACAGTCCTACACAGAATATTATCTTTGATTATATAATTCTGCTGCTTATACTTTATATATTCCTTTTCTTTATGATTGCCTTTCAAAGCATTTATAATTGTTTCTATTTTCTGATCTTTTCTTTGCTCAGTCTGTAACAATTCAGCGCTCCAGCCTAAATCTTCTTGTTCAGATATTGTTTTTACAATAGGCATGGATGTTGATATATCTATTAATTCAGCTAAAGGCTTCGTACAAGATGACACGGGGTTGCGTGATAATGCATCCGCAATGATATTTGCTTTCCCAGGTAAATACCCGATTCTTGCGCCAAAATCTTGAATGATCAAATGCCACCGAGTTTGTTTAGGGCTGTGGTTGAAGCCTTTAAAGAACTCTGTTAGTGGTTTATGGTCAGTAAGAACCTTAACGGGATAACCGTAAATTATGAACTTAAAATGCACTAGCGAATTAACAATAGCTAGCCCTTCTTTGTCTATTACTGCATACTTACTTTCGGAAGTTCTCAATTTTCGAGAATAGAAAGCTATCGGGAAAAATTGTTTATCATATTGCTGAAGCAATACCCCTCCTACTCCTAAGTCTGATGCGTCTGTTGCAATGAAGAATTCCTTACCGAAGTCAGGAAATTTTAAGATAGGAGAACTGCACAGTTCATCTTTCAAAGTATTAACCCTGGATAGGTACGGTGGGTCGTTTGCGACCCCGAGCGTCAAAAAAAAACAGGTTTTTCTCACGTGACTCACCCCTGTGACTGAATTTGTGGGTGATCGACCTGCAGGAGGTGTCTCCCCTACACGCTCTAGTAGTGTCCAGATGTGCATTGCTGTAGCTGTACTCCTTCCCCGATTTCTGAGACGCGTCGGGGTCGTTCGCGTCCGAGTTTACCCTTCTGAGGTAGTTTGCATAATTATCAAAGTTATTACGTATTATGAAATTGTCGTAGAATGGTGCAACTTGTATAGGTTATCAGTTGTGGAAAGTCTTGGTGGATTGTTTGGCTACCATGTGCATGTTTTTTTTTTTAGTTAAAATGTCGTTCATCACCACGAGGACCATTTTACCGCGAGTGCCCCTTTTTCATTTTTTTTCATTTTTTTGCCAAGTCCTTTTTCCGTAAGATATTGCCAAATAGTGTCGTAAAACTTTTGCTTGTTTAGTGTTGGAAAGTGTGTCTAGATGATCTGGCTACCCATGCATGACTTTGTTTTTGTCAGATACGACGTAGTTATTGGTATATTGGGTATTTAACTGCGGTTACCAATTTCTGTTTTTTTTTTCAATATTTGTAAAAATTACTACGTAGTAAGGAATTGCCGTATATTATTCATTTTTTTTTCATGTTTATGTGTTAGAAAGTGTGCCTTGATGGTTGGGCTAACACGTGCATGTCTTTTTTTTTATCTGAGATGTCGTATATTAGAATGTCGGGCATTTTACCGCGAGTGTCCCTTTTTAATTTTTTTTTAATTTTTTTGCCAAGTCATTTTTCCGTAAGATATTGCGAAATAGTGTCGTAAAACTTTTGCTTTTTTAATGTTGGAAAGTGTGTCTAGATGATCTGGCTACCCATGCGTGATTTTGTTTTTGTCAGATACGACGTAGTTATTGGTATATTGGGTATTTAACTGCGGTTGCCAATTTCTGTTTTTTTTTCAATATTTGTAAAAATTTACTACGTAGTAAGGAATTGCCGTATATTATTGATTTTTTTTTCATGTTTATGTGTTAGAAAGTGTGCCTTGATGATTGGGCTAACACGTGCATGTCTTTTTTTTTATCTGAGATGCCGTATATTAGAATGTTGGGCATTTTTCCGCGAGTGCCCCTTTTTATTTGTTTTGCATTTTTTTGCTTAGTCATGTTACCGTAAGGAATTGGCAAGTAGTGTCGCAAAACTTATATTTTTATAGTGTTGGAAAGTGTTTCTAGATGATCTGGCTACCCATGCCTATTTTTTTTTTTAGCCAGATATGGCGTATATATAAGTATGTGTTCGATTTTCCTGTGATTGCCATTTTTTCGTTTTTTCCCATTTCTTTCAAAATTACTACGTACTAAGGAACTATCACAGAGTAATATTTCATTTATATGTTTATTTGTCGGAAAATATGCCTTGATGGTTTGCCTAGCAGTGGCTGAAATTTTTTTTTCTGAAATGCCGTATAGTAGAATGGCCATTTTTCCACGAGTGCCCCTTTTTATTTGTTTTGCATTTTTTTGCTTAGTCATGTTACCGTAAGGAATTGGCAAGTAGTGTCGCAAAACTTATATTTTTATAGTGTTGGAAAGCGTTTCTAGATGATCTGGCTACCCATGCCTATCTTTTTTTTAGCCAGATATGGCGTATATATAGGTATGTGTTCGATTTTCCGGTGATTGCCATTTTTTCGTTTTTTCCCAATTCTTTCAAAATTACTACGTACTAAGGAACTATCACAGAGTAATGATTCCTCTAGATGTTTATTTGTCGGAAAATTTTGTTTACTTTTTTTTTGATTGAATATCATCAAATTTTTTTAGCTAAAATATTGTTTTACATTTTTTTTTTCGATTTTATTTCCCTTCAAAAAAAATTTTTTGGGTCAGAATTTTAATTTTATAGTCGTAAAATAATCGACAATTATCCAGCAACCCACCATACAATTTTTATGCATATCCAATAATAATTAGATTAGTAAATAACACCTTGAAATTGACATACCCTTCCTACATTTCAAGTGGCAGATTAGGGAGTCTGAGTCAGTGTGGTTGGCGGCCATTTTGTGGACATATCCGAAGCGTAAGCTGCCCTATCTATATATATTCTTGTTCCCTATAGAATTTGTGATATTTTGGTATATTTTTACCTGCATAAATATCATATTATATATTAAATATATGTATTTTTTTACGAAATTTCCAAGTACTCAAAAAATTACCTTTAGATATGGCCCCTGATATAAATGTAATTTACAAAATAATGAAGATTTTTTTACATATTTCTATTTTAGGATAACATATGTTTATTCCCTAAAAAAATTAGCCACTTCCTATTTCATTTGGGTACCCAAAAAAATTCATGAAATTTGGACAATTTTTTTTGGCCAAAAAAAGTTACCCTTTTTTTCTCATTTCAGATCTTCACCTCCATGGGTCTGACTTCATCCAAAATACATCAAGATGTGTCCTAAACATTCAAGAATCAATTCCTAAAAGGATTTGTGTATATATGTATAAACTTTTTTTTATGAATTTTTATGTCAGGTCTTTTTTTTTCTACTTAATTTTTTAAAATATTTATAATAAATAGTTTTTCTGCAGATGAGTAGTATTTATCTTTACAGTTGTTTTAAGCATTCATTGAAGTTTTTTTTGGCAAAAGAAAAAAGGAGGTTACTGCAAAAACTGATTTTTCAAGAATTTTTTTTGGCGTCGGGGTCGTTCGCGTCCGAGTATACCCTTAAAGGGGTGTCCGAGGACCGTACCTATCCAGGGTTAAACGCCTGTTGATGTTGCTCAGACCATATGAAATCTACGCCCTTCTTCGTAAGATCAGTTAAAGGAGCGGCTATTATTGAATAGTTGCGTATAAAACGCCTGTAATATCCACTACAACCCAGAAATTGCTGTATTCCCTTGACATTAGTAGGTATGGGAAAGTTACGTATAGCCGACACCTTATCATGGACTACTTTAAGACCTTGGCTTGACACCATGAAACCCAAATATATTAATTCTGTTTTGAAAAATTCACACTTACTAATCTTTACCCTTAAGTTATGTTGTCTTAATCTCTGTAGTACTAGTTCTAACTTACGTAGATGTTCTTCTAAGGTGTTGGAAAAGATTACAAGATCATCCATATAGGCATGCAATATATCCCCTAACAAGTCTCCAAACACTATGTTAATCATTCTTGTAAATGTTATAGGAGCACAACGTAAACCAAAAGGCATCCGTAAAAATTCATAATGTCCCCTGGCTGTGCTGAAGGCTGTGTATGGGATACTATCTTCTTCTAATGATATCTGGTGAAAGCCTTTAAGTAAGTCCAAACTGGTAAAATATTTATTCTGACCTAACAAAGACAAAATATCGTCAGTACATGGCACTGGGAATCGATCAGGGATCGTTTCCTCGTTTAGACGACAAAAGTCGACGCAGATACGCCATGTTCGATCTTTTTTCGGTACAACTATTAAAGGAAAATTATAAGGGCTGTTTGATTTTTTAATGACTCCTTCCTCTAACATTTTACCTACTTCATCATTTATTTCATTCTGGAATTTCATAGGGAGTCTGTACGAGGGTACATATATAATTTTCTGCTTGTCCTTTAACCTTATTTGATGCTCGATCACATCTGTTTTTCCTAAGGATCCATCCGTAGTGGAAAAGACATCTTGATATTTAGTTAAAAGTTCAAAAATTTTCTGCTGAATTTCTTCGTCTTGAATGTCCTTACTGATTTTATTTTTAATAGATCGCAAAAGGGATTCATCTGCAACTGATTGAGAGTGATTGATTTCAGCAACGGTAAGAATACGATGTTTTAAACTTCTACATCCAAGATATGTTGATTTTTGTGAATTACTAAAGTGTTATTTAAATGATTACAGACTTCGATATTACATTGCTGATGTGAGCCTACTGTATAAATAGCTTGTGTGACAGACAATCCGTTAGTTTTCAAAGTATCGGAAAGGATTAATATTTCAGATCCCGGTAGTGTTTTCTTTATTTGCACTATTAAATTCGAAGGTATGTTTGGTTCGATAGATTGCGTGCAAGATGATATTACGGGTGAACGAGAATTCTGCTGGGTCGCGTATATTATTTCTTTATTAGTGAGACAAGTTATTGGTTCTTCAACGTACGTTACGGTTACATTTGTCGTCTCCTTTTTATCCAAAACTGATTTTAAGATACTAGAAGACTTATAGAATTTCCCTTTGATATACACGCCGTGCTTGGCAGGAGCTAAGATAATGTTTTGATTTCCCATAGATGGGTATCCTATAATTACAGCTGGATACATATTAATGTTTTTTACAACAACAAATGTATCGGCAAACGTGCGATTACCGATTCTGAACTGAACATGAGTTATGCCTATGACATTTAATTCATTATTTCCTATACCTGAAAGTCTAATTCCTGATTTTTCAATCGGAAAGTTCGAAAACAACAAATGATGTGTCTTCAAATCCATAATATTACTTGGACTACCAGAGTCAAAAAATAACGTAAAGGATTTGTGTTCTAAATTTACAGCATATAAGGTTGGCCGTAACTCATTTTGGCTTATTATTGTATGAATTCGTTGCAAATCTACGGGAGCATGCACTGTTTTACTTAATTCAGCCGTGTGTTTCATAGGAAAATCTATTGTCTCACAATTATCTGATAAAACATTAAATTGATTATTCAATCCTATTGATGTTGACATAAATGACCTTGACCCAACATCACTCTTCCCCTCTAGAGTTAACTATGTGGTATTTGCTTTGCTCTGCACATTCTGAAAATTAGTCTGACCTTGCGAGGTCTGGTTTGACGGCCCAGGCTCAGCGATATTTGAAGAAGTGTTTGTTTGGTTTGGACTCTGAACTGCATTGACATTTGGTTGTTTCTTCTTATTGTTAAAATGAGGATTTTTCTTTTTATTTCCATATGGAACTGACTGTGGAATTGACTGTGTATTTCTGGGATATTGTTGTGTCTTATGCGAGTAACATTGACTATATGAATGCGTTGCAGTGTTGTGAATTGAGCAAAATTTCGTTCTGCTGTCTGCGCTTAAGTGACCTTGACGTTTGCAGTTATAACACGTCAATCCCGCTACTGGACTGCTAACTACGTTCACTGTTTGTGGTTTTGTTTCATTCTTTGCAAAAACTTGAGTTAACACGGGATCGAGATCTGGACACTTGGACATGTGTTTCTTTATCTGTTTATAGACATCCAATTCCGTACTTGCAGGCGTTAACTTCTTATCAAAACACTGCACTAAAGCTTCAGGCAACATAAGTGTCATGCAAGTCAAATACATTAATCGTAAAAAATCTTTCACGGAGATGTTATCGTTAGTAACCCAAGTGGAATGACCTAAAATGTCCTGATATTCGTTAAGCCTATCAGCTATGAGAGCTGCTCTCTCAATACCATTAAGCCGATTCATAGTGGCTTGATTAAGTGTATTTCGTAACGTTAATACTACATCCAAGGCTTCCTCACCCCCATAGATCGCGCGTAACCTAACTTTGAAATCATCCCAAGTAACTGCTTCTTGAAATGAAACATCTCTTAAATACGCACTCGCATCCCCCTTAGAAAAATCTATAAAACTTTTAGCTTCTTGTAATTGTACAAAAGGGTCTACGATTTGTTTGGCATTTAAATGGGCATCAACGGATGAAATCCATGACTCCACATTTTGTGGCAAGAACCCGTTGACCCGACCTTGAAAAGGAAGGATTGCTGACCTGGCATTTACAAGCGTCACAATTGGAGGAGGATTAGTCTGGCCTACACCACTAGGTCCAGGGGAAGGGCTGACAGGAGGAGTCATGACTGCTGTATTTTTTTTTTCTATCTCTTTGACCCCTTGCAATTCTATCAAAATATCTATATGAGTACAGACGCCCACTGCGTAAACGCATATGTATAATAAAATTCCCCAAACAATGTTACTAATCCCAAAACATTTCCCGAGAATTTCTGAAAGAAAAAGGAATTAGCACAAAGAAAGAAAAATTCTAAATGAGAATTCGGAGTTTCCTTTAACAAAGATTAGCAATTCACTCACCCCAGTAATAATCGACTAACGACTCGTGATAACTACACTTCACTGCCCAAACTGGAATGAATTCAAAAAATCTATACTTAGCTTATATATGGATCTGCGTGATGTCGACACGTCCTCTCTCTCTCTCTCTTGATGTTTTGTTAGCGATGTATCGTTCGAGTTTCTTGTTGAATGTAGTGCTTCCTGGATATGTTTTGCAATTGTTGAACGCCAGTCCTTGGGTTTCCTAGGATGTTGATTGAAGATTCAGGTTGTATTCTAACATTTGTTGATGTTAACTGTTTCGTTGGACTATAATACTTAGTCAAAATTGTAGATTCATGTAGATAATGTTGAGTTCTTGAAGATCTTTCTCTGGTTTTACAGCTTTTATTTTGAAGTCTTGAAGATCTTTCTCTGGTTTTAAAGCTTTTATTTTGAAGTCTTGAAGATCTTTCTCTAATTCTTAGAGTTTAACCGCTGCCACCATTTATTGGCGTGCTACTGTTATAAGCACACATTGAGTATGTGTTGTTTCAGATGTATGTAAATGGATAACAGAATACATATTTTTAGCTTTAAAGTATTTATTCTATAAAAACAACAGAGTTAAACATCTCCATCACTGGAGGAAGCTGGTTGGTCAGATGACCAATTCTGGTGAAGTATAGATATGAACTGACTAACTTATCGATATCACAGATATCGTATGCTTAGTTTATATTAGACTCGTCACAAACTCGAAGACACCTGCATCCGGTGACGTCACAAACTTTCACACGCTGAGACAATGTGTTGACGTTTAAGAAGAATGTCACATTGTCGAGGTTTGCATTGTATGTCCGGTTTATGATTTGAATGACCACAGCAAGTCCCACGGCTAGCTCCTTCAACCAACATGACATATTACGTCATGTGTTTTAAACATGTAATATTAACCCTTTTACCCCCAAAGGACGTACGGGTACGTACCTCAAAAGCCATCCCTTTACCCCCATGGACGTACGAGTACGTTTTCTATACTTATGCGTAGATAACAGGTCTTGGCAGGCGTTGTATTTGAAATACAACGCTTTACTGTTGTGATGTTGTTCCTTCGATGTCTTGTCATCAATGTAACATGAATAAAAAGTTTCTCTGGGCCCAACAAGGGTCAAGATGGACCTTTAAATTTTCTTTGAAGAATCAGCTGATATTTCCTGTGCAGTTATTTTAGGTTGCAGAGATATTTACACAAATATTACGAAAATAGGGCGCTGTTACCAGTGCAAGAGTGTGGTTTCGTTGTTCCTTCGACATCTTATCATCAATGTAATGTGAATAAAAAGTTCTCTGAGGCCCACAGGGGTCATGAATGACCTTTAGATTTTATGTAAAGGAAACAGCTGACCTTTTATGTGCATTTGCTTTAAATTTCATAGCTATTATTATCGAATAATTACGAAAAATGGTTCCGTTGCCATGGTAACACAATGTTTTCATTGTTTTACAATGCCAGATCCCCACAGAGGTCAAGATGGACCTTTAAACTTTCTGTTATCAATCAGATTATTTTTCTTTGTATTTTTTGAGGTTTTTCATAGTCATTTATACAAATTTTACAAAAAATTGTCATCATTACTCCTGCGTGACTATTGTTTGATTGTTCCTTGGATATCGTGTCAACAATGATGAATGAAAAGTTTCCCTGGGCTCCACTGGGGTCTTGATTGACCTATAAATTTTCTTTATAGATTCAGTTCGTATTTCATATGCAGTTTGTTTAGGTTTCATAGCTATTTACACGAGTAATTACTAAAAATGATTTCGTTACCATGGTAACGATGTGTTTACGTTTGCGCCACGGCGTAGGGAAGAAGTTCCCCGGAGTGAGCGTAACGCTCTTTAAATCTCTGTGTCTCGGAATTTAAAGGTCCGAAAGCAGCTGATTTTAGTTGTTATGCGTTTATTTATGCCTACCATGATTATTTTTGTATATTTTTTGTTGCTATTTTGCCGAAACTTTGAGTATATTTCTTATTTCTTGTCGTCATCCTTGCTCCCGGGGAAAAATAAGCCTCCCTCTGCCATTGTCGACAGGACAAACAAAGACTTTTAAATTTCCTCGTCTTGTGATTTAAAGGCCTCAAAGCAGCTGATTTGAGTTGCCATGCGGTTTTTATGCTTATCATGATTATTTTTGTATATTTTTTATTTCTATTTTGCCGAAACCTTTAGTATATTATTATATTCATCGCCGTCATGCTCATTCCCGGGCCCGGTCTCTATGAACAACGTGTTGGCTGGGTGACTCGGACGAAGTAATTAGTTCAGCTGTTGACTTTGTGAGAGAATCTTGGCTTTCGTGCGTTATCCGTCAATTTTGCGCTTTTACAGCCTATTCTAATAAGTGATAGTGCTTTATACCTTTTTAGAATATTCCTCTTTATATGTGTGAAGGCATTTGTTGGATAAAATGCCTAATGGTCAAGAAAGATCAGTGTGAATGAAAAATTCTGTGATTGATGGCAACTCAAGGCAAGAAATTACGACTGTTGTCTCGACCTGGTAAACATGTAACTACGATTTGAAAGGTTGGTGTTGTGTTTATGCATGTATGTTTTCATATTATTTCAAGTATTCTATAGGAATACATATAGTATATATATATATATATATATATATATATATATATATATATATATATATATATATATATATATATATATATATATACCGTATACATATTCATTTGAAAATACGTCGATTTATTTTAGGCAGCCACTGTGTATATTTGAAACTGACTTTGCTGAGAGAGAGAGAGAGAGAGAGAGAGAGAGAGAGAGAGAGAGAGAGAGAGAGGAGAGAGAGAGAGAGAGAGAGAGAGAGAGAGAGAGAGAGAGAGGGAGATTGCAAAAGTTTCTTTCTTTCGGTCATAACTAACCTATGCTTAGAGGAATTTTATTATTTTTTTTTCATTTTTGAAGAAAATTTATTGAACTTTCTTATAGCATGTGTGAAAATAAGGATAAAGCAATGTAAATAGTGGGTATTGTTAGATGAAGTTAGGCGATGACAAACTTTTTTTTTTTTTATCGTATACATTCCAATAAATAACAGAGAATTCTCATTACAGATACTTGAAAATTATACCATCTTATGGACAATTTATTCAGCTATAAAATTGTATCTAATAGTTTGTAGTTAGAAGAAATGAATAAGGAAAAAAAATAATAAAATGTGCAAAAGCTGTAAACCCAAATATCTTTACCGCAAGTAACGAGATTTAGGTTTTCAGTTTTTGCTCGTTTACTACTTTTTTCCATGTTTCCTCTCGTTTAACTACAAATTCTAATATACGATTTTATAGCTGAATAAATTGTTTATAATATGGTATCATTTTGAAGTCTCCTTGAGGAGAACTTACTTTGCTGTATCGGAATGTATACGATAAAACATAAAACATTTCGTCATCGCCTAACTTCACCTAACGATAGCCACTATTTAGATGGCTTTATCCTTATTTTCGCATATGTCATTAGAAAGTTCAATTAATTTACTTCAAAATAATAAAAAAAAAAGAAAATTACTCTAAATATAGGTTACGTATGATCGATAGAACGAAACTTTTGCAATCACCGATTTTCGTTACTTGCGCTAAGGAAATTTAGGTTTACAATTGTTTTGGGTATACTATTTTTTTTCATGTTTTCCTTCTTTTAACTACAAACTATTATACACCATTTTATAGCTGAATAAATTTTCTATAAGATGGTATGGTTTTAAGATTTCTGTGATAAGACCCATCTGTGCTTTATCGGAATGTATACGAAAGAATATAAAAAATTTCGTCATCGCCCAACTTCATCTAACAATAGCGGCTATTTATATTATTTTCTTTATACTTTTGATAACTATATTGAAAACTTCAACCTTTTTCCAAAAAAATTAGACCAATCTGACTTCTCTAAGATGAAAATTGAGGCTGTGGGTGCGATTTGAAAAAAATAAGTCGAAAAGCCCTTCAAAACTGAAAATGCCTGGGGCTTAAAGCACGGAAGTTTCCAAGTACGCCGGGGGTTAAAGGGTTAACTATTCTAACTATTACATATATATATATATATATATATATATATATATATATATATATATATATATATATATACACAGTGTATATATATGTATACACAGTGTATGTATATATATATATATATATATATATATATATATATATATATATATATATATATATATATGAATATATATATATATATATATATATATATATATATATATATATATATATATATGTATACACAGTGTATATATATATATATATTTATATATATATATATATATATATATATATATATATATATATATACAGTGTATATATATATATATATATATATATATATATATATATATATATATATATATATATATATATATATATATATATATATATATATATATATATGTATATATATATTTATATACATATATATATATATATATATATATATATATATATATATATATATATATATATATATATATATATATATATATATATGTAAACATATATATATATATATATATATATGTATATCCTAATTCATTTATGTAGATATGTGTTTTACATCAAGGTAAATGAACTCTTTCATCATGAGAATTCCAAAAAAACCTATAACTCAGCATATTATTGTAGCAGGATTGCATTTTGGTACGAAAGGAGTTTAGTTGCCTATGGGCGCTCGGGTTGACAAGTCCCTTACGGTGTACTTACAAACAAACCATTTGTTATAAATGAAGAAAACCCATATTCCGACGTCTCATCATCTGTCTACATGGGTCATATTGGTGTCAGGTGTAAAAATACGTCTGTTTGTGTATGCTGTGGATGAAGTTGTTCTTGGAGCCGGTGAAATAAAAGTTCAAGATGCCTAGATACACAAGGACTAACATAGCAGACCCTACTGCTGCAGCAGATAATAACGAAGGAACAGTGGGATATAGCGTTCCCGATGAAGAATATAGACAGGAAATTAGAGTGCAAGGATAGGAAAATAAGTTAGATAACTTACAACAGTTAATGAACAGATTGTTGGTGGAACTAGGAGAGAAGCAGCGCGCAACCACAACATATCCGACGTACATGGACGACGTCCAAACGCACACAAGTGAAAGTACACATGCACAGCTGAGTGAGGATACGGAAATCATAGTTCAAAAGTTGCCAGAACTCCAGGCAAGTGTTAGGCCTTTTGATGATCAATAGCCTAATGAAGGGTTTCAATCGATTGAAGTGTTTTTGAGAGACTTTGAAATAGCTACATATGAGTGGTCGGAAAGAGAAAAAGCAATTCAAGTAATTAGATTGTTGAAAGATGCTCCTGCAATGGAGGTAATGTGTTGGCCACAAGACAGTTTAAGAAGTTTTACTGAAATAAAAACGAAATTTAATTGAGAAGTATACCTTGCCTGATGTGGAAAAGGGAGACATAAAAGAAAATTACAAGCCCAAAATACGGGAAGGCGAATCCGTTCTTAGGTTTGCGATTCGTTTGCTACCCGGAGTGCCAATCTCCCAGAAGGTGATAAAAGAGCACTTGCCCGTAAACATATTCACAGATTAGTAAACCCAAATTTATGTTGTTATTTGTTCGATGACAATTGCTCGTTAGCAGACGTAGTAAGTGCGATACAAAACATTTTAGACAGTTTGCCAGAAGAAAAAATGACTGGGAATAAATGACCCGATTCCGAAAAGTTGGCAGCCATGAGAGGGACTCGTAAACCCCCTAAGGGGGTTAGAGGAGAACGCAGCCAGCAATGAAGGCAGTTTGGGGGAGAGGGGCACCGACGAGTGGAGTGCCCCACCAAGGATACCCCCGCTGTTACACTTCTCAGGCCTACGGTCATCTATTACGAGAGGGCTCAGCAAAAAACGCCCATGTCGGGCGGGCGGTGGCACACATACACCTCCCCCCACCCAACATCCGAGGAAAAAGAAACAGGAAGAGGGAGACGAGGGAGTTTGATGTTCCCCCACAAGACATCACAAGCAGTAGCCGAGGAAGCGGTGACGACGGACGTGACGGTGACAGAGCAGTCACTGGGACCTTCATTGGTAGCCCCGACCTCACCCCCCGCAGCACTAGGGAGCAGCAGCATTGCAGCTGAGGTCAATGGTCCGTGCCCCATATCTCTTAATGGTCGTCTAGGATTGATCTGCCAAATAAATCCATTCGAGCGCTGATCAACACAGGAGCCAACGTTTCACTGATTGAAAAAAGATTCTCCTCAAACCCACTACAGTCCATCGTTCTTGACACTCCAGGAGGAAATAAACTACACATAAACCATACAACGTTCGTCAACTTTACGCAAGATTTTTTTTGTCATGCCCACCTTGGGAATTCCAGAAATCAAGGCTATTTTAGGAATTGATTTTATCTCTAATAATCAAATATGCATTTTTGAGGGAAAAGATACAATAACAGTAAAAGCAGGAGGGAATATTTTGCTGATAGAAAATCATGAGAGAATAAGTGCATGTGCGAGCTCGGAGAGACATTTAAATAAGGTAACAGCTGTACCTGAGAGAGGAGAAGTGTTGTCTCCCCCACACACTTACGAGCATATCAGTGACCCTTGCTGCCATCTTCAGGAAGGAACTAAGTTTGTTGTTAAACCCCATGACAATTGGGCCCATATGATATTAGAGGGCTAGACAGAAATGAAAAAGGGAACAGAGCTGATATAACGATAGTTAATTTGTCAAATAAAAGAGTTGTTTTGGGAAGTGAAGGAAGTGATTCTGTTTGTGAATTAGAGTTTTGTGAAATTGCTTATAATGGGATGTTGGGAGCCACAACTCCAGCCCGCACAGACGAACGCACTCAGAATTTGATTATGCAAGCGTAAAAACTACATCCGTCGGAATATCAACCTGTAGTTTGTGACATTGTCAATAATTATTCCAATGTAATTGCAATTGGAGATGAGCCACTCAGAAGGATTGGTCGATTTCCCTTTAGCATTGAAACTAGGCAGGTGGAGCCAGTCAGGTCAATGCCTAATAAGGTACCCATTCATTTCCATGGAGAGATAGAAAGGGAAATTAATAAATTGAGGGAACAAGAGATAATCGAGGAGAGCGAATCCCCCCTGGGCTTCTCCAATTGTAGCTGTTAGGAAAAAGGATGGCTCGGTAAGATTGTGTGTTGATTACAGGAAGTTGAATGCAGTCACTAAGGATAATGCATTTTCATTGCCCTTGATCGAAGAATTACTTGTGAAGGTACGGGATAGAAAATATTTTACAACTGTTGATTTAAAATTTGGATACTATGAAATACCCATTCAGAAAGACAGTAAATGTAAAACGGCATTTATATCTAACGATCAACTATTCCAGTTTAATTTTCTTCAGTTCGTTGTTAAAAAGCTCCAAGTCATTTCTCTAGAGTAATGATGGCGGTTTTGTCTCCCTTAAGTGGCCATAATGTTCTTGTTTATCTAGACGATATCAAAATTACAGGGAAAACGGCCGAAGAACATGATAATAATATTTTTAAAGTTTTAGAAGCATTATGACGTAATGGTATGAAAAGAAATTTTTCAAAGTGCAAATTTTTCTGTAAACAGGTCAAATTTTTAGGTCATATAATAACCCCAGAAGGTATCCAACCCCACCCCAGTAAAGTAGAGGCTATTATAGATTTCCCCAGGCCACGTAACTCTAAGGAAGTAGCTGGATTCCTTGGGCTCGCTGGGTATTACCGTAGATTCATAAGAGGTTTTGGAGAGATAATAAGGCCCTTAGATGCTTTAAAGAAACAAAAAGTAATAAATTAGGGAGGGGAAAAAGAAAGGGTCTTTAACCATTTGAAAGCTGCCTTAACTAGCAATGAATTACTTACATATCCTAGATTTGATGTCCCGTTTTTAGTGACAACGGATGCGAGTCGCATAGATTCTCAACGAGATGATAAAGGCAGAGAACGACACATTGGTTTTTTTCCCAGGCATTAAAAGGGGCAGAAAAGAATTATAGTACATTCGATCGAGAGGCTTTGACTATTCTTTGTGTTCTTGAGAGGCATAGGTTTTTTTCATTAGGTCAGTCGATTGAGTTGCAAAGTGATCATCACCCCTTACATGATTTGTATATAAAAATGATTTGACCTCTCGATAAGCAACTTGGATTGTGAGATTATTAGAGTTTAATATGAAGGGTTTTCACCACATAAAAGGTAAAGCTAACAAGGTAGCTGATGCTCTCTCTAGATGTACAGTAATAGGAGTAACAACTAGGGCACATAAGAGGAACGAAGAATGTAACCAAAATATTAAAGACCCCCATCAAAATAGAGAAAATAGAGAACGGGATGTGAATTCTCCCGAGGAACAAACGGAACACAGTAGCGGAGGAGAGAGAGAGAGAGAGAGAGAGAGAGAGAGAGAGAGATATGAGCGGCGAAGGTAAATATATGTGGGTGACCGAGGACATGACCAGGGGTGTCCAGAATGAATGCCCTGATGATGTAGGTTTGATGGACTTGGGAGGTTGGGACATAAAAGAGGTCCGAGAGGGACAGGAAAAGGAGAAATGGATGGAAAGAGTGTGAGCAGTGATTAATGGGGAATCGGAGAGTTATCCGTCATTTCTGAATGTGTTTCGGGAGAATTTTTTTTCATAGAAAAGGATATTTTATATTGTGCTTACGAGAAGGGGGAGGGGAATTTTTTGCACAGGTAGTTCTTCCTCCCTCCTTAATTAATCGAGCCATCCACATTGTACATGCAAGTCCTCATGCAGGGCATTTAGGGATTGATAGAACATTAAGGAGAGCACGTGAGTCCTTCTTTTGGTTAGGAATGAAAAAATCTATATAGAATTATATAAAAGGTTGTCATGCTTGTAACTGTTTCAAAGAATATAAGAACACTGTACCAAAAGCCAGAAAGTGGCCTGTGATTCCCATTAAATTTTATAGAGTGCATATGGATGTGATAGGACCATTTCCTACTGGTTTAACACATAAGTATATATGTGTATTTGTGTATGCATTTACTCGGTACACTCATACTTACGCAATGTTGGATAAATCTGCAAATTCATTAGCCCAGGCGCTGTGCTCTTTCATTACTAGGTTCGGTTGCCCTAAAATTTTGATAAGTGATAATGGTCTCGAGTTTATAAATAAGGTGGTGAAATCGGTCATGGACTTTATGAAAATTGAACACTTTTCAGCGACCGCATATAGGCCTTCAGCAAATGGCTTAGTGGAATCGCATAATAGGGAAGTAGTGCGAATTTTACGTTTCTTAGTGGCTGATGACTCCCTTCATTGGCATGCCATGCTTCATACAACTGAGCTAGCTTTGAACATTGCATATAATGCTTCGCTCAGGGACACGCCTTTCTTTTTAGTGTATGGACAGGATCCTGTGTTACCATAAACGGTCCTCATTAATTCGCAGCAATTGCCAAATTATTCAACTGAGCAATACCGTGTATATTTATTAAATCTATTAAAGCTTGTTATTGGAGATAGAATTCGATAACAAGCTTCCCTTTTTAGATGTTCTAGTATTTAGACAATAAAGGTCTTTTAAATTTACTGTATAGAGAAAACTTACGAATGTTAATTCGTACATACATTTTTATTCTAATCATCACCCATCAACCAAAATGATGGTTTTTCATCTATGTTTTTACGGGCACTGCGGGTAAGTTGCCCTGATCTCCTTGAAGCTGAGCTAGGGAAAATTCATGAAATAGCATCTTTTTTCAAAGAGTTTGTACCTCTACCTGGAATTGTAAAACCTTTTGGAATTAACGTAATTTTTAGAAACAACACACTCAAGAATATATTGATAAAAAATTTCCCAAAACAGATTAACGGATGTATATACGAAATTCCATGCAATCAGTGTAATAAACGATATATCGGTGAAAGTGGCAAAGCACTAGAAACTCGAATAAAACAGCATAAATATAATGTAAGAACGGGAAACATTGCCAGCAGTCTTTTTCAGCATATGAATGAGTGCAACCACGCTATTAATTGGAAAGCTGCTAAAGAACTTATATTTTGCAAAGATTTTGTTAAAAGAAATATCATTGAAACAGTTTTAATTAAGAAAAATTTCGAAGATCTGCTTAACACCAGTTCAGGTATGTACAAACTGGATGAATTTCTTGTAAACAACATTTTTAAACAACTAACTTTTAAGTAATTTGTAATTTTCTCATTTTTTCTGTTTTATGTCATCACAGAGGTTTCTTTGTATTCTAATTGTATTTTTAAACCATAAGACTGTGAAGAGGTGTAATAATAACACGAAAGCGCTTGTCCAATCTTCGTTTCCTTTTTCCTCCCGGCCTGCTGTCATATATATATATATATATATATATATATATATATATATATATATATATATATATATATGTGTGTGTGTGTGTGTGTGTGTGTGTTCGTGTGTGTGTGTTCGTGTGTGTTTGTGTGTGTGTATGTGTGTATGTGTAGTTACATAAATCCTCAATAAAAGTAACACGTTCTGAAAAAAAGATATTTTTTACGATCAACCTGTGTTTTCTCCTTTTTTCAAAGATCATGATAATATCAGCGCAACATAACGCTTCAATTGGAATATTTGCAGTTTAAAATTCTGAAAGAGAAAAATCCTTCAATATGCAGGATTTCGGCTCTTACATTCCTATAAAGTATATACATCTCTACCCAAAAGGATAAAATCAAATCATAAATACTCCTGATGGGCTGGCAGAGGAGACCTTTAATTAAGGGTATAGTCAAAATAATTCATTTTATTATTATAGTGTTGTTTATCCTCAGTTGTCGTTATCGTGGAGGTAAACTACAAGAACATCGATCTTGCCATCTCGTTAAATGTTCTTCCAGTATTTTCCAAAACTTTTCGGTAGAGTGTGGCTTACCTGTGCAATATCTATCATGCTTTGATACTATGGATAAAGTACCTTTCTTTTTGTTTGGAAAAAAAGGTGTGTTCTCTTTACCAGGTATTTTCTAAAATATATTTAGCACCCACAGGATATTTGTGTTTCTTCCTGTATAATATTAACTACCCGTAAAATCCGTGTTTTGGAATCTTGAATGAAATTTATGCATTTCTTTTTCTCCAAATGAAAGAATTAATTTGGTCTCTTTTTCAATATCTTTCTTGATACGTATGGAACGTCTCTTCTAGTACACATTAACTCACCATAATATTTTTCGCTATATTCAACAGAATTCTTTCGAAATCAATGATTTTTGTCTAGTAAATATACATCAATTAGGAATAATATGAAACAATCTCTCTCTCTCTCTCTCTCTCTCTCTCTCTCTCTCTCTCTCTCTCTCTCTCTCTCTCTCTCTCCTAAGGTCATGCATTGAATTTTAAATCCAATTACTATCATCACACAAAGGTTTTTTTTTTTTTTTTTTTTTTCTTTTTTTGCTGAAGCTCGATTTGATACACTTTTAATGCAGCCTTGGTCGACATATGAATGAATGAGATAGTATTTTTTTTTTCAAGAAAATCTCTAAAGATGACATTATCCAAACACGATTTTTCAATATGTACACCTGTGGTGATCACAATAATGGGATACTGCATTACTCTGATGACCATAAATCAAAAGTTACTCATAAACGATTTAGTGGAGGCATATGGAAGTAGTTAATAATGTTACAAATAAAAGCAATGAATACAAAAACGAGACAGCAGGCTTTAAGTTGGCCCTTGGGCTTATAGTATCTTGTTATTAATAATAATAATAATAATAATAATAATAATAATAATAATAATAATAATAATAATAAGTTCATCGGCCTCATGTTGATGTTCGATAGCTTAACAGCAGACATATTACACATCCTTGCAAACAGGAAATGAAACGAAAATAAAGAAGGCTACGACAGAGATAAAATTGGTTTAGTTTACTTGAAATGTCAAAAGCAATGAAGATAATTGA
>NC_090728.1:78343833-78386333 GCF_036898095.1 Palaemon carinicauda
GCATTTTTTGGGGAAAAGATACAATAACAGTAAAAGCAGGAGGGTACATTTTGCCGATAGAAAGTCATGAGACAGTAAATGTGTGCATTAGCTCAGAGAGACATTCAAGTAAGGTAACAGCTGTACCTGAGAGAGGAGAAGTGTTGTCACACCAGACCCCTACGAGCATATCTGTGACCCCGTGTTGTCCTCTTGCGGAAGGATCCAAGGTAGTTGTTAAACCCCATGACAATTGGGCCCATGTGATATTAGAGGGCTTGACAGACATTAAAGAGAAGAGAGCTTATATAACGATAATTAATTTGTCAATTAAAAGAGTTGTTTTAGGAAGTGATTCTGTGTGTGAATAAGAGTTATGTGAAATTGCTTATAATGGGATGTTGGGAGCCACAACTCCAGCCCGCACAGACGAACGCACTCAGAATTTGATTATGCAAGCGCAAAAATTATGTCCGTCAGAATATCAGCCTGTAGTTAGTGACGTTGTAAATAATTATTTCGATGTAATTGCAATTGGAGATGAGCCACCCCGGAGGATTGATCGATTTCCCTTTAGCATTGAAACTGGACAGGCGGAGCCGATCAGGTCAACGCTTTATAAGGTACCCATTCATTTCCAGGGAGAGATAAAAAGGGAAATTAGTAGATTAAGGGAACAAGCGACAGTCGAGAAGAGCGAATCCCCCTGGGCTTCTCCATTTGTAGCTGTTAGGAAAAAGGATGGCTTGGTAAGATTGTGTTGATTATAGGAAATTGAATGCAGTCACTAAGGGTAACGCATTTCCATTGCCTTTGATCGAAGAATTACTTGTGAAAGTATGGGATAGCAAATACTTTACAACTGTTGATTTAAAATCTGGATACTATGAAATACCCATTCAGGAAGACAGTAAATGTAAAACGGCATTTATAGCTAACGATCAATTATTTCAGTTTAATTTTCTTCCTTTCTGTGTTAAAAATGCTCCAAGTCATTTTTCTAGAGTAATGATGGCGGTTTTGTTGCTCTTAATTGGTGTCATGGGTAGATAGAATAATACAGAAAAGAATGTTAAAACATGTGAATTTTCTACTCTTGAGAAACAGAGAGAGAGGATGTCCCGCTAGTGTTTACTGGAAACTGTCACCGGCGCTGATGGAGTTCGAGAAATTTATTAGAGGTGCCTAGATCAGCGGTCTTTGTGCATAACGATCCTGTAGCAAACCAAGGAGCCAACGTTATGAAAGGACCCATAGGACAAGAAGAGCAGTGTTTTCGCCGAAGAATATACATTAACGAAAGGTAAACACATGCCTCACCTCAATTATAGCGCGATATGGATCTTGATTACACCAGCAGAGCGTTCGTCTAGATGTTATCAGAGGCGTGGTTTTAAGGAAAACCAACAAAGGATGAAGAAAGGAGAAAATTTCCTTATATAGAATTGTCCATAGTTAACCCCTCCCATACAGAGATATATAAAATTCAACGAGAACGAGAGAAGTGGAGTACGAAAGACAGAACAAGAGTACGAACGAGAGAAGAGAGAGTAAGACAGATAGAACGAGAGTACGACGGATAGAATGAGAGAGAGAGAGAGAGAGGGAGAACAAGCACAGGGAAGGAGAGAAGACATAAGGACCAGAATGCAGACGTAACCAGCCTTGTCCGAGGTGTCAGAACGAGTTGACCCCTGCCCTCATTACCGACCACGAAACGCTTGGACCTGAAATATCTACGTTCCCGTCAACCGTCGAGAGCTGCTGCGAAGAGTAGTATTTATTTTTTTGTATTATTTATCTACTATCTTGACTGTCCCCTATTTGCTGGAGTGTAGTTTAATCAAATGATTTTCTTTGTTTAGTTCAGTGCTTCCTAAGTACTCAATTAAGAAACATTTACCTTTGACTAGTTGTAAATGAAATTATGTTTACTTTTGCGAGTTTTCTTTCTATATTTCCTTTTGTTTAATTGTTTATTGTGGTCGAAAAATCCCAATTTCATTAATCAATTCAAAAGAACCTGGTTCGATCCCCACGAGGATCGTAACAGTTGGCGACCTTTGCCAGAATTTTCGACTACATAACCAATTGAAACAGGGAGAATATAGAAAGAAGCAGAATGAGTGCGATTACGAGAGATTTGATAGATTCAGGTAAACTTCTTGGTCTAGATGGCGATGATCTCCGTGATTATGTTATTAAGAGAGAACAGGAAGTGTTTGAGAGAGATGAAAGATCAGCTGAAAGAGAAGAAAATGAAAAGAAGCAAGAAGAAAATGAAAGACGGCGTAAGCATGAGTTAGAAATGGCTCGTTTAAGACAAACTTTTCATAACAGACGGTCAGGTAGCAGATCAGGAAGTAATTTATCTTTAAATAGTGACACTGATAGTTTAGATATGAGTGCAGTGCTCAAACTTATACCGAAATTTGATGAGGAAGATGTTACGAAATATTTTATGTCTTTTGAAAAGTTAATGAACAGAGTAGGTTCTCCTAAAAAACAATGGACTTTGTATTTACAATAAGTTTTAAGTGGTAAAGCACATTCTGTGTATAGTTGTTTGTCTGAGGATGAAAGTGAAGATTATGATACTGTGAAAGAAACCGTACTTAGTGCATACAGATTGGTACCAGAGGCGTACCGTAAGAAGTTTAGAAGTTTGAAAAGAGATGATACTAGTACCTATGTAGAGTACGGAAAGAAGTTAGAAAGATCGTTTTGTGATTGGTTGACTTCCACTGAAGTCGATAATTTTGAAGATCTCAAGAACTTAGTTTTGTTAGAAAGTTTCAAAGATAACATATCCCTAGACATCAAATTATATATAGAAGATAGGCGTGAAACATCTTTTGCCGGTGCTACGAGATTAGCAGATGAGTACAGTCTCACACATGGTTTAAGTGGCAGTAAAAAGAAAAATGATCTTTTGTCAAGTAAGGCACAACATAGTAAAAGTAGCTCTAACAATAACGATAATAGGAACCGGGATTATTATTATTATTATTATTATTATTATTATTGTTACACATGTGGGAAGGAAGGTCATATTTCTCGGTACTGTAGGAGCCAATGGGCAGTCAGTAATTCAGAGGTCACTTGTTACAATTGTAATAAGAAAGGTCATATAGCTAGGAATTGCACAGTAGAAAGTACGAATGTGAAGAAGCCTGTGTCACTAGTTAATAATCTTTCTTCAGGAAGGAATAGTCTCTTGAAAGAAACTAGGAAACATTATGGTGAATTTTTGTCTGAAGGTTTAGTTTCTTCTCTTAAGGGAGGTGATTCAAGGGAAGTAGTTTTGCTTAGGGATACAGGAGCGGCCGTATCACTCGTTAGGAGAGAGTGTACCAACGAATGTAATAATTAGCATGAAAGAAAAAGTTATGCTAGGTGGGTTTCCGAACACTTGTGTAGTTTGTCCTTTGTTAAAGATGAAATCTAAAAGTCAGTTAGTGTCAGGAGATGTAAAACTAGCAGTCGTGGATACTTTGCCCGTAGACGGCGTTGACATTATTGTTGGTAATGATTTAACTACCTCCAAGTGTGTGAATCCTATTTTAAGTGAAGTTCAAGTACCTGAAATGATAGTAACCAGGTCAGGATTAGATACAGATATTGACTACGGTCATAGGTTGTTCGAGGATTCGAACGTAGGTAACAGAGGCAGTGATGATGTAGCTGTTGAAAGAAGTGATGTACAGATAGACAATGTAATAGGCCCAAGTAATAGCAGCTGTAGTGTTTCAGAAACTAGCATATTGAATAAGGATGGACTCGTTAAGATGCAGAGGGAAGATGAAACACTAACTAGAATTTTTGAATGTGAATTGGATGATGAACCTGAAAATGTTTGTAAGGAAACATTTAATTTAAAAGACAAACTTTTGTGTCGCTATGTTCGTCCTAAGACAGGTAGCAAAGAGGAGGTCATAGAGCAATTAGTAACTCCTAGGAAACTTCGTGAATAAATTTTGAAATTAGCACATGATGAACAAGGACATTTAGGAGTAAATAAAACATTCAAGTGTATAAGTAAAACGTACTTTTGGCCTAAAGTGAAAAGTGATGTGAAGAGATATGTTTTAAGTTGTCACGAATGTCAAATGGCTGGCAAACCTAATCAAGTAATTCCCAGGGCTCCGTTATGTAATATTCCATCGGTAGGAGAACCTTTTGAGAATGTCGTAATTGATATCGTAGGCCCTTTGCCCAGAAGTAAGGGAGGGAATATCTATCTATTAACAATCATTGATAGACTAACACGATATCCAGAAGCAATCCCAGTAAGAAATTGCAATGCAAAAACTGTAGTTAAACGCTTGCTGAACTATTTCTCTAAATTTGGACTTCCTTGCGTTATACAGAGTGATAATGGTAGCAATTTTGTATCAAAGTATTTCAGAGATAAAATGAAAGAGTTAGGGATTAAACTTGTAACTTCCACCCCGTACCATCCTGAATCACAAGAAATTGTTGAACGTTTTCATCAAACGTTGAAAAGTTGCTTAAAGAAGTTGTGTAATAATTTCGAACATGATTGGGAAGAAAAGTTACCTTTTGTTTTGTTGGCTTTACGATTATCTCCTAATGACACCACGGGATTTAGTCCTTTTGATTTGTTGTTCGGTCACACCGCCAAAGGACCTTTAGAAATTTTAAAGTGTAAGTTAATGCGAGAAGAAGGTAGAAAGGATTACATACAGAATATCGAAGATCACAAAGAAGATTTAAGGAAAGCATGGCGTTTGGCAAAAGAAAATGAGAGCAACCATCAAGGGGAAACTAAAAGAAAGTACGATCTTAAAGCTAAAGACAGAATTTTTCATGTGAGTGATAAAGTCTTAGTATTAGTCCAGAAAGAAGGTCCCTCATTATCTTATAAGTTCGAAGGTCCATTTCCTATCATAGATAAAAGGGGAAATTTGAATTACTTAATTGAAATGGATAGGCGTAGAGCTAAGTGGTTGCACATCAACTTGCTAAAGAAATATAATGAACGTCCAATGGCAGTTGTAACAGTGTGGCAGAGAGATTACTTTTGAGAAGAACTCTGATGTTCTTAATAATTTCACGTTGTTTAATTCTAGCTTAGAGGAAGAAAAAACAAGGGAATTATTCAATGTGTTTTCAAATTATCCAGAAACTGTTAGTGATAAATTGGGTTTGACTAATCTTTTAGAACACGATATTGAGTTGCAGGACACGAAACCCATTAGACAAAGTCCTTATCGTCTAAGCCCAGAAAAAGCAAATTCAGTCCGACAGGAAATTAAGTATGTAATATGCTAGACAAGGTTTGATTGTTCCTAGCGAAAGTGACTGGTGTTCTCCGATAGTTCTTGTTAAGAAGGAAGATGGATCAGATAGGCTGTGTATTGATTTTAGAAAAGTGAATAGTGTTACGAAACAAAGTAATTTTCCTCTCCCCAGGATAGAAGATTGTTTAGATAAAATAGGAAATGCTTAGTTTATTTCTAAACTTGATTTGGCCAAAGGTTATTGGCAAGTACCTTTAAGTAGTCGAGCACAGAAAATATCTGCTTTCATAACACCTTTCGGTAGTTATGAACCCAAAGTAATGGTTTTTGGTTTACGAAATGCAGCGAGTACTTTTCAAAGATTAATGAATAGAGTTTTAAATGGAATTGATAACTGTGTTATGTATTTGGATGATCTTGTAATATTTTCAGATACCTGGGAGCAACATTTACGCATTTTGGCTAAAGTATTAGCAGTCCTTGAAAAAGCAAAACTTGTTTTAAATCTGAAGAAATGTGAATTCGGAAAAACCTTGATCACATATTTGGGTCATAAAGTGGGTCTAGGTAAGATTTGTCCAAAAGATGGGAACATAGAAGACATCATCAACTTCCCAATCCCTACCAGTAAACAACAGGCAATGAGATTCATCGGAATGATTTCATATTTCCGCCGAAATTTTTCAGAAATAAGTGCTCCAATAACTAATCTTTTCAAGAAAGGACGAAGTTTTGTATTTGATAATGAATGTATCAAAGGTTTCAATAAGTTAAAGGCCATAATGATTCACGAGCCTGTACTAATGTTGCCCGATTTTAACAAGGAATTTAATTTAGCGATATATGCAAGTGATATTGGCATAGGAGGAGTTCTGTTGCAAGAAGTGAACGGGACCAAGCACCCTGTAGCTTATTATTCGAAGAAGTTAAATAAAGCACAGCAGAATTATTCAACAATTGAGAAGGAATTGTTTAGTTTGGTATCAACTTTACAACATTTTGAGATTTATGTACGTAGTGGTCATGTTTTAACTGTGTAGGCTATACTGATCAAAATCCATTAGTTTACTTAGATAGGTTTAAGAATAAGAATAAACGTCTCATGCGTTGGAGTTTAGAATTACAAGACTACGATTTAAAGATAGTTCATATAAAGGGAAAGAATAATGTAATAGCCGACAGTCTTTCTAGAGAATTTTCAAAATGATATGGACGTTTGTTTTCTTTCTGTTTTTTTTTTTTTTTTTTTTTTTTTTTTGTCAACAAGTAAGAGTGTGTTTTGGTTTAGTTACATGACACGAGAGTAATGAAGTAATTCCCTCTCAGTTTAGGGATAAGTGATTTTCTTCTTTGATAATTTTGTTTAAAAAAAAGATAAAATCAGTAGATTTTCCTTTTTTTTTTTCTTTTAGAGGGACGTGTCATGGGTACATAGAATAATATAGAAAAGAATGTTAAAACATGTGAATTTTCTACTCTTGAGAAACAGGGAGAGAGGAGGTCCCGCTAGTGTTTATTGGAAACTGTCACCGGCACTGATAGAGTTCAAGAAATTTATTAGAGGTGCCTAGATCAGCGGTCTTTGGGCATAACGATCCTCTGTCTGTAGCAAACCAGGGAGCCAACGTTATGAAAGGACCCATAGGACAAGAAGAGCAGTGTTTTCGCCGAAGAATATACATTAACGAAAGGTAAACACATGCCTCACCTCAATTATAGCGCGATATGGATCTTGATTACACCAGCAAAGCGTTCGTCTAGATGTTATCAGAGGCGTGGTTTTAAGGAAAACCAACAAAGGATGAAGAAAGGAGAAAATTTCCTTATATGGAATTGTCCATAGTTAACCCCTCCCATACAGGGATATATAAAATTCAACGAGAACGAGAGAAGTGGAGTACGAAAGACAGAACAAGAGTACGAACGAGAGAAGAGAGAGTAAGACAGATAGAACGAGAGTACGACGAATAGAATGAGAGAGAGAGAGAGAGAGAGAGAGAGAGAGAGAGAGAGAGAGAGAGAGAGAGGGAGAACAAGCACAGGGAAGGAGAGAAGACGTAAGGACCAGAATGCAGACGTAACCAGCCTTGTCCGAGATGTCAGAACGAGTTGACCCCTGCCCTCATTACCGACCACGAAACGCTTGGACCTGAAATATCTACGTTCCTGTCAACCGTTGAGAGCTGCTGCAAAGAGTAGTATTTTTTTTTTTTTTGTATTATTCATCTACTATCTTGACTGTTCCCCTATTTGCTGGAGTGTAGTTTAATCAAATGATTTTCTTTGTTTAGTTCAGTGCTTCCTAAGTACTCAATTAAGAAACATTTACCTTTGACTAGTTGTAAATAAAATTATGTTTTCTTTTGCGAGTTTTCTTTCTATATTTCCTTTTGTTTAACTGTTTATTGTGGTCGAGAAATCCCAATTTCATTAATCAATTCAAAAGAACCTGGTTTGATCCCCACGAGGAACATAACAATTGGCCATAATGGTCTTGTTTATTTAGATGGTATCATAATTACAGGGAAAACGGCCAAAGAACATAATAATAATTATCGTAAAGTCTTAGAAGCATTCCGACGTAATGGTAAGAAAATAGATTTTGTTAAAATGTAAATTTTTTTGTAAACAGGTCGAATTTTTAGGTCACATAATAACCCCAGAATGTATCCAACCCTGCCCCAGTAAAGTATCGGCTATTAGAGAGTTCCCCAGGCCACGTAACTCTAAGAAAGTAGCTGGGTTCCTAGGGCTTGCTGGTTATTACCGTAAATTCATACAAGGTTTTGGAGAGATAGCGAGGCCCTCAGATGCTTTAAAGAAACAAAAAGTAATAAATTGGGAGGGGAAGAAGAAAGGACCTTTAACCATTTGAAAGCTGCCTTAACTAGCAATGAATTACTCGCTTATCCTAGATTTGATCGCTCATTTTTAGTGACAACATATGCGAGTAGCGTAGCTATTGGTGGCGTAGTTTCTCAACGAGATGATAAAGGCAGAGAGCGACCCATTTGTTTTGCTTCCCTGGTGTTAAAAGGGGCAGAAAAGAATTATAGTACATTCGATCGGGAGGGTATAGCTATTGTTTGGGTTCTAGAGAGTCATCGGTTCTTTTCATTTGGTCAGTCGATTGAGTTGCAAAGTGATCATCGCCCCTTACGTGATTTGTATTATAAAAATTATTTGACTTCTTACCAAGCGAGATGGATTGAGATATTGTTAGAGTTTAATATAAAGGGTTTGACCCATATAGAAGGTAAAGCTAATAAGGTAGCTGATGCTCTCTCTAAAAGTGCAGTAATAGGAGTAACAACTAGGGCACAAAAGAAGGACGAAGAACGTAAACAAAATAGTGAAGACCTCCATCATAATAGAAGAAATAGAGAACGGGATGAGAGTTTTCGCAATGCATATGCAGTAGATGGGGAAAGAGAGAGAGAGACGAGCGATGAAGATGAAAATATCTGGGTGACCAAGGACATGACCAGGGGTGTCCAGAATGAATGCCCTGATGATGCAGGTTTGATTGACTTGGGAGGATGGGACATAAAAGAAGTCCGCAAGGGACAGAACAAAAGAGGAATGGATGAAAAGAGTGCGAGCAGTGATTAAAAGGGGAATCGGAAAGGTATCTGTCATTTCTGAATGTGCCTCAGGAGAAATTGTTTATTGAAAATGATATCTTATATTGTGCTTACGAGAAGAGGGGAGGGGAATTTTGTGCACAGGTAGTTCTTCCTCTCTCTTTAATCAAACGAGCCACCCATATTGTACATGCAAGTCCGTATGCAGGGCATTTAGGGATTGATAGAACATTAAGGAGAGCATGTGAAACCTTCTTTTGTTTAGGAATGAAAAAATCTATAGACAATTATATTAAATGTTGTCATACTTGTAAATGTTCCAAAGAACATAAAAACACTGTAATGGAAGCCAGAAAGAGGCTGGTGGTTCCCATTAGATTTTATAGAGTGCATATGGATGTGGTAGAACCATTTCGTACTGGGTTAACACAACATAAGTATATATGTGTATTTGGTGATACATTTACTCGGTACACTCATACTTACGCAATGTTGGATAAATCTGCAAATTCATTAGCCCAGGTGCTAAGCTCTTTCATTACTAGGTTTGGTTGCCCAAAAAAGTGATAATGGTCTTGAGTTTATAAATAAGGTGGTGAAATCGGTCACGGACTTCATGAAAATTGAACACTTTTCAGTGACCTCATATAGGCCTTCAGCAAATGGCTTAATAGAGTCACATAATAGGGAAGTATTACAAATTTTGCATTACTTAGTGGCTGATGACCCCCTTCATTGGCACGCCATGCTTCCAACAGCTGAGCTAGCTTTGAACATTACATATAATGCTTCGCTCAGGGACACGCCTTTCTTTTTAGTGTATTGACAGGATCCTGTGTTACAATATACGATACTCCTTAAATCGCAGCAATTGCCAAATTATTCAATTGAGCAATACCGTGTATATTTATTAAATCTATTGAGGAGAGTAATGAACAACACTGAAAGGTTTTTGAAAAGATCTAATGAAAATCACAGCTCAATGTTTGATGGTCGGTTCAAAACCGCACCGGTAAAAGTATTTGTGGGCGATCATGTGTATCTGAAACGATTACAACTGAGGAAACACACACTAGAGCCAGCGTATTTGGGTCCGTACCGAGTAAAGATGGTTAAGTCTAACACAGTTGTGATACAAAGCATTGTTAGTGGTGCAGTGCCTGAACACCATCAGGCACACATACAAGTGGTGCCTGAAGAGGTAGTTTTCAAAAGTGTTCCTCCTTACCCCTGCATACGTGACATCCCTCGAGTTGATGAGTAGAATTTTTTTTGTCCTTTACTGTTGTTGTTTGAACAGACCTCATTTCTTCTTTTGACGTGTTTTAAATAAATGTGATGATAACAATGTGTTGAGTTGATGCTAAATTTATATGTAAAATGTTGTGGTAATTTTGCTGAGTGTGGAAATACGTATAACATTGTTGATTGAACCTATAAACAATCAGAGGTTAAATAGATCAAGTGAGATCCATCAGGCGGATGCTGTATTATTCATGTATTTATATGATTCCTGCTTTCTGAGGCCGGGGTGGTTCCCGAATGGCCAGTGGCAGCAGGATTAAAGTTCAGCCTTGACTATAGGCAGTGTGAGAGAATGTGTAGATGTAAATACCTTATACTTAATGTTATAAAAGAAGGGCGGGAAGATGAATGATTTTGTCGGGAAAACGGCTAGTGGCCACAGGTTGAAAGTTGCAAGTGCAAGTGTTGTAGTGATTTAAATAAATGGTGAAACAGTGGTGGTGAGTTGTGTTGCAAAATTGTGCCGTAAACCCGGACAAGTAAAATCAAGGGATGAAGGAATATCTATTCCTAACCCTGTACTGCCCAAGAAGCCCGTATTGCCCACAACCAGAGGGAGGTTATTGACGAGGTTATGTAGACCTGATGTTATGATTTTTTATTTCAGTTTGGGTATTCTGTGTTTTGGTTGCAGAAGTCTTAAGAAGAAATGAGTGGAATTATTTATATTGGTTTGTGTACATTTTTATATGCAATATTTATTTTTTTTATTTTTTGGGGGAAGATGAATTTTTTTTGGGGGGGAGGGGGTGATTTCTATATATATATTTTATGTTGCATTTCTATTTAGTACATGCCATGCCTATTCCAGGTTGGAGTGTCCTCCATATATCTTTGACTAGTGAGGGCGAGTGCGCACCTCCTCCCAGAGTGAGGAGCTTGGTGGGGAGAGGAGTAATATCCTAATTCATGTATATATGTGTGCGTTTTATATCAAGGTAAATGAACTCAATATTTAGGAGTATTCCACAAAAACCCTATCTGTCAGCATGTTTTGCAATGGTTGCATTTTGGGAACGAAGGCAGTAGTTAGTTGCCGGTGAGCAATCGAGTTGACAAATCCATTACCTGAGAGAGCAGTTGTGTATTGTGTACTCACGAACGAACCTATTGTATTGAATGAAGAAAACCCCTATGTCCAACGTCTCATATATATATAGACATATATATATATATATTATATATAGACATATATATATATATATATATATATATATATATATATATATATATATATATATATATGTATATATACATATATATATATATATATATATATATATATATATATATATATATATATATATATATATATATATATATATATATATATATATATGTATATATATATGTGTATATATATATATATATATATATATATATATATATATATATATATATATATATATATATATATATATATATATATCCCGTGTTAGGAAAGATACCCAGTTAGATAGGCTGGGTTTTATCATAGATATGTTATTAAAGTTGCTATTTGATGGCGTTTTGGCCCATGTCACACATTTCCAACTTAGCTATGAGGCTTGCTGCGATGCTAGAAAATGGTCAGAATTTTCATCATCGCTATACGCCAACAAATCCACCTCAAATACGTGCAGAATATTGCGGGAGGGTTCCTCGATCTAATGAGCCCACAGGCGATGACTCACATGAAGCAGGCCCATGTGTGAGCATGCTGCAAAATTTTGGACGAGTCAAACTTGTGACGAACTTCAGCTGTCAACCTTGTCAGTTGCGGAATTTCTAAGCGGAGTCCAAAGCAAATTGTACCTAACTTCAACTTGGCAATGGTTCCTTTGCAAAACCGTTGCAAAAGAATTCGTTGTAATATAAAGAGAATCTATGAAGGCTGCGACATGGTAGCCGTGACACATCCCGCTCACTTAAAAGCAGCGACAGAGGGGAGCTCCGCTAACAGTCGCACAGTTTCCCCATTCACAAGCCAAGAGCACCAATCAGTGCCTTATCTCACCGTTCTCGACCGTCTTGGCTGGCTGATATTTTCGGCCCAGCCGAGATTCTCGACTCAGATCTCGGACGGCCTCGTCAACTGAATTTTTCTGTGAAACATCCGTAGAGTTTTGTTCACATCATTTCCATGTGATTGGGGATTGAACTAGTATCCTGTACAACACCACCATTGCAAAAAGACACACCTCCATCGACAAGAGAGGCATCTGTGTGCCCATCCTCTGGTACTTTGAACAGAGAATTAAGCTGATTAACATGATAGAATCCATAGAAGGCAGAATAACTCTCTATTGCAGCTACCACCATATCAGAAGCGATTGTGATAACTGCACGCACTTTTTAAAATGTCTCTGTTGCTACCCGACTAAGGGTGTGACTGCAAGTAAACCTACCACATCTCCTGCTCCAGTCAAACGTAGTAAATCTACTACTCCTCCTCCCAGTTACCCTACTCCAGTTCCTGTGCCTGCCACCTCTCTTGCCCAACTTCCTCTGTCTGCCATTTCTCCTGACCCATTTGCTGTGCCTGCCACTTCTCCTCCCCCAGTTACTGTGCCTGCCACTTCTCCGGCTCCTGTTCCTCTGCCTGCCAGTTCTCCTGCCCCAGTGGGACCCCCTACTGCCAACAAAAGAAGAATCCATCCATGAAATCTCCTGCCACCAGTCAATTCAAGTGTCTTCAAGACCTACTTACTGCTGCTTCATCCCTACCCAGTGCAGACCCTCTTACTGCTGCTTCATCCCTACCCCATGCTGACCCACCTGTCCTGCTTTCAGATCCACCTGCTTCCAGCCTAGTCATACCCTCCTTAGCCCCACCTGCCTCAAGCCCAGGCCTGCCCTCATCCGACCCTAATGCCACAAACCCCACACCTCCATCCTCATATCCTATTCAACCAACATCATCCATCAAATGCTTCTCAGTTATGGAAACAGAGAAATCTGCTGCAAAAGCACTGCTTGACTCCGAAGAAAGTCATCACCGAGACTGCAATTGTACAGATTGCCTCACCCAATTACTTAGTGAACCTGCCGCGACAATCTCCAGCGGTCCTTCATCACCCTTACCCATGCCGAAATTCAAGTTCCAGACCACTGAAAAAACCTCCTCGTATGCTGCAGTTGCTGACCTTGCCTCCAACAACTCTAAACTGAAGTTCTCAAATTTGACCGAACCTCAAAGGGGATCACATCCTTAACCCCAAGGATCAGGAAAGTGTCAGCCTCCTTTGAATAGAATCCTCCCTAGCTCTCCTGGATCCGGCCAAGAAGCAAAAGAAAGTTATTATCTCCAGATATCCACTTACCATGTCTCTATCTTAAGCTACCACTCTCAGTAACATCGCCGGTGTGGAACATTGCAAGGACTAGGATGAAGTCCCCATCAACAAGATCATCGCAGTTTTTATTGGTACCATTCCACACTTTCATTGGTCCCATTCCACCTTCCCTAGACGTAGGAATATGGGGAACTTTCCCCATCAGAGACTACATTTCTGAGTCACCTTGCATGGCCATCACCGTGAAGACTGCAAAGGACCCAACATTTGCAGAGTCTGCAGATGACATCACCCAATGCAAGAGTGCATAGATGCCCACAAACAAGGCCAGGCAGCCCAGCCGCAATGTCCAAACTGCTCCCTCTCCCACCCTGCCTGGCACAGGAGGTGTCCCGAGCATCTGAAGAGGATAGCCCCAATGCATGGTACCCCACCAGTCAACCCACCTCAACCACTGGTGCAGCCGCCTAATCCGTATAGAGCTCCTCGCCAGAGACTTCGTTGTCAACACACCTCTACTCCCGATCCTGATATCCCAGCCACCTCCACTGCTGAAATGGCCCTTTTCTGTACCTTTTCTCTTCCACTCACTGCTTCTGATCCTGTCATCCATACCGCACAAGTGTTACCACCTGTCCCTAACCCTACTCAGTCCCCTTTCTCCCCATCCCTCTCTCAGCAATTTGATACCTTGTCCTTTCAAGACCTGATCTCCATTGCCATTTACCTCTTCTTCCATGTCCTATCCTTTTTTAATATCCCAGATTCCTTTCACTCTCTCCCTCAATTCCTTTCATCCCTCTGTCTCACCTACCCTCAAGCAGGGATAAGTTCTTATGCTTAAAACTGCTTTTATTTTCTCCTAATAACAATCCTTCTCTCCTCTTCCAGTCTCTTCTACTCACTGGGACTAGCTGCTATATCACTATTCTCAATGAATAAAACTTTTCACTTTGGCTCATGAACTAGGCCGGATTTTGGGTGCACTCGGGGCAAGACAGCTACCCATCAAAGCTCTTTGGGCTGAGCAAGTCACTGCTGCTCTGTGGGCAGAGTAAGAGGTACTCGGTGAGTACACTCATTCACAAGTTAATTTTTATATCCGGATAAAATTCCAGGCAATCAACCAAAGAAGAAGAAGAAGGTGCTCTGCCACAGGTTGCTCCACTTCGTCGCACTGTATGTATGAAGTAAATAGAAAAAAAAGTATATAAAAAAATCAAAAAACTTTAAATGATCACTATGAATGAAGTCAATAAAGGAAACTATTGTGAATAAATAAAATTCTCTGTCATTATGCCTGACCTAAATAAAACGAAAGAACATCAATAAAAGAAAATATGTTAAATGATCAATATGAATGAAGTCAATAAAGAAAACAAACGTAAATAAATAAAATGTTCAATCATTATAAATGACTTAATTACTGTAAAATACTGTGCTGCCAGGCCAAAAACCTCCCTTCACATACATCCTTTGCCAACCGTTGTACACTGGTTGCAGAGTTAGTAGTAATCATGTGGTAATCAAATATCATTCTAAAGCCTTTACAATAATCTCACATGAATCCTCACAAGTCAAAATCATTTGCAGGCTTAATAATCATCCTGAACGCAGTATGTGGCGACTAGCGTTCAACTCTTTAGCATATTACCTCCAACAATCACCCAGGTCCAAAAATAAGCGAGCAGGAATCTGTGCGACAGGTCGTTTCAACATAAAACAGCAAAAAATTCTCCATTAATCACTAGACTTCCACCCTTATTTTGATGAAAGAGTCACAGAGCCCAATTGCAGATGTGTGACATGGGCCTAACACTCTGGTTGCCACTCATTGTGGTCTACTAACTAAAATGTGCAGAACTAACTATAGGAGCTGACTAAGATGTATTGCCATTTACAATGATGTGCCAAAATTATTTATTTCACATAGGAATCGAACCCTAACACTTTTTCTGAAAATGAAAATTACATAGCCATCTGTTCATAATTCATATAGAAAATATTTATTTTAATGATACTGTTCTTAAAATTCTTTATTTTCCCTTGTTTCCTTTCCTCACTTGGCTATTTCCCTATTGGGCCCCTGGGTTTATATCATCCTGCTTTTCCAACTAGGGTTGTAGTTTAGCAAGTAGTAATAATAACAATATTAATTAAATTATATGGAAATTATCGTGGGTTGGATGGAAGGATATATGTGGAATAGGGGCTAGGGAAAGAGGAATTAGGAGGGGAAGAGTGTTGCCTGACCCTTTTCCACATGCCGAACATGATATACAGTAGAAGACAACTTGAGGAAACAACACAGATGAGGAATGAACTCCCTCCAGTGCAATGGCCGGACCGAGAGGAACGTTAGTTTAGGTGAGCAGGAATTTAGGTAGCCCGGTGGATTGGTAATGATTGAGGGTAATGGTAGATGTTTTATTGAGAAGTATGGCATCATAGGACCTGTGGTCGCTGCTTATATTAGTTAACAGGTTTCGAAGTGTGTAATGAGTGGATGGATGTGGTTGATTGGAAGTACGGCTCATTCTTAATGATAGATTTTACAAATGGATGGACTGTTATTTATGAATGGATGGAGTAATTGGTAGGGAATGAAAGCGAATCCTAATACAAACAGGTTATAACTGAATAGGGAGGAACTCTTTCTCTTACCCGGAAAAGTATAAAATTGCTTTTGTAACTTAGTTTAGCCCATACCTGTGATTTGAAAGTTTACATTTCTACTCAAGCTTAGAGATTTTGGGTATATTCATATACGCAAGAGTAAATTAGTTAGGGATCCTTTGTTAAAGAAATTTAATGTTCTTCTTCAGTCTTATCTATGAAATATCCTGAAGCACTAAACTTTTATTTTATTCCTCTGTATGTGCAAGCGTTGACATTTCTTATGGTACTTCCTCTTATTTAATATGCATGTATGTATGTATGTATGTTTGTAAAGTGAGGACCAAGGAAGTGTCCGGTTATCCTTCGATTGTAAGATAAAAGCAAATAAACATTTATATCGATAAAATTTAGTAATTTCCCAACGAGACTAAAACTTGTCAATTAAGAGGAAAACCATCTCTCATAAACAGTTCATCAAAGTGAGATTTTGCTTTGGAAATTAACCCCCAAATCCTTTCTTTTTTTATATGTTCTGAAAAGGGTCCAGACGTAAGAAAGATAAAGTCAGTTACCAAATCCAAGATATTCCCGACGGAATATCTAATATTATTAAACAGGAAGCACTAAAAAATAAGTAAATACTCGCAAAAAGAATTGTCATTTGTGTTTTCTGGCTCTTACAAAATACTATCTAATCACAGATTCATTTATTCTTCTAAATTATCGTTAAAATTGTCTTATGGCTCCTACTGTAAGTTTTATATTTTTACTTTTTCATAAATTATAAAATACAGTCTTTGTACAACGAGAATATAAAGAAAACCGAAAATAATAAAACAGAAATAAGGATTTCAATATTTTCTATAAATGAATTAAAATCAACAACAGAAAAAAATCGTAGCTCATCACCTTCCAAATATCTTATACATCGTTTGGATTTATTTTATCATTAACGTCTACTTTTCCATGAAAGCTCATTCATGCGTCTAAACAATTTATCATAGTTTTGCTTCATTATATACATTCATACTCTAAAAAAACATTGTAAATGATCGTAGCCTACTAAAGCTTTGGTAAAGGACAGGTTTGTTGCGAACACATCTTGTAGTTTGATGGGCTCTCCGACATTTAAGATTCATCTGAAAATGACTAATTAGTGTTATGAATCCCGAGTTATTATATTATTATTATTATTATTATTATTATTATTGATATTGTAAATAACACAATAGCAATGAAAAATTATTCAAATATGGCTTTCAATAATAATAATAATAATAATAATAATAATAATAATAATAATAATAATATGTTTCTTAGTTCTAGTTAATTTTTCATTGCCATTATTATAATGATCTTAGTTGTATAGTATTAACAAAACATGTATATATGGTTGATATATGTTTTACAATGCTACCAACAATAAAAAAAAATATAGCGTAGTGTACCGCTAATATCTTAATCTATATTATTATTATTATTATTATTATTATTATTATTATTATTATTATTATTATTATTATTATTATTATTATTATTCTGCTAAGAGACAAAATACGCTTTTGAGTGTTCAGAATACAAGTCTTATATTATACCTAAAGTAAAGAGTCTTACGTACCACATTCACTTCTTTCAAGTGTTCTTAAATTAAAGAACATATCTATCTATTCACTAAAATCCTTATGCTAATAACGGTTTCTTTTTCTTTACATAATACAGCGTATAAGAGTAATGCATTATCTACTAATTTTCTATGACGGATATCATGATCTACCGCGCAAAGATATAGTGTCTGTTATTCCGAATTTGCCGTTATTACTACGAGATTGCCACTACTTATGGATGTTGTAATATTTTTCTATTATCAATTGTGTGATTCTTCTTTAATTTTTCCACTCAAACTTTCATGCAGCGTTTAATTTATAACTTCATCTTCGCCTTAGTTTTGTTGAAAAATCCTGAAACGATAATATAGAAATAACGAAAATGAAATGCGTTGGTATATATTCACCCTAACAAAAGTTTTGAGAAATTCTTATGCGGTTGTCAAAATTATTTTCATGCGCTTTCTGTTTTCTAACAGGATTAATTTTTATTTCAAGGAATATGTATTTTTATTCCAGTTGTTGTTGATATCCCGGGAACTTAATTCATCATCGAAATAATTCCGATTAGGGAAGTCACCTATATTTATTTACATGATCTCAGAATTTATTTCATTAATGCTAATTGCAAAAATCATTGAATAAATTCTCTTCAGGATAGTTTTCTTTAAATTCACAGCAAACAATCGTAATCAAATTATGTTTTCCGTGATGCTCTTACACTTCTCTCGCTTGGATTTTCGAACTCAGTGTTTACATTACATTTTTTAGTTGTCTGAATATTTGGCTATGAAAGCTTTTTGAGCCTAAATGTTTTTCATTTAGGCTCAAAAAGGTCAAAATATACAATTTTAGGGGGTTCACTGATAAGTGAGAGAGAGAGAGAGAGAGAGAGAGAGAGAGAGAGAGAGAGAGAGAGAGAGAGAGAGAGAGAGTTCCAATGATAGCCGCTAGGTGGCAGGTGGCGACAGGCGACACACCGCAAGATAGAACACCAATCAAAACAGCATTTAAGGGTGCAACATTCACGATTTAGAGTTCAAGCCCTTATAGTCATCTTTTTAAAAGGAAAATTACTTACGTTGTGGGATGCACGCAAGTTGTCAACAATCAGGAACAGACAGATTATAGAACTCATGTTAAGGGATTCGTCTTTGGGTTCCGGGACCTGGTTTTCAGAAATGCAATGGTTTCATTCAACTTGCGGCTAATTTGTAGACCATCTGAAACCACGTGCGTTGTTCAAACCAAGGCGTTGAATGTCGACTTTTATTCATTTGAAAGAGATTATGGATAGCGTACCGGCCGATTGCTTAACGAAATCAAGGACATGTTAATAACATCATTAGCCAATGTCTATGTAAAAGGGTGTTAAAGTAGTAGGTAAGTTCTCGGCCATGGGCAATGGAAAAGGACGTATTGCACCTGCTTCTAAAGGAAGATTACTTGCACATCAACACCAATCATCCCTCTTGCACTCTACACTTGCCTTGCTTCTCTCTCTAAGTCTCAAAGGGCACCCACACCTCAACTATTCCCATAAAGTATCGTTCAATCACTCCTAGTCATCCCAGCCAGTTCTAACTCCCTCCCCTCTCAGAACTCTCCATCTCCTAGGGCCTAGGCATTCTCTCTCTCTCTCTCTCTCTCACTCTCTCTCTCTCTCTCTCTCTCTCTCTCTCTCTCTCTCTCTCTCTCTCTCATTTCGTCGACCATTTCTTACCCAACTCCTTACCCAACTTCCAAGCACATCGCTGATACTGTATGTATGTGTTCGAGAATGTAAAACAGGCGATACTGGCCACCAAAGCAATCGAGGTTGCTCACACACCAGTTAACTGAATATACAAAGTCCTCGGTAATTCGGTCATTATTGCCAAAACATGATTTTCTTTTCTACTTTCTTTTCTTCATTTTCACGATATCTGAAAATTTAATGCTCAGAGCTGTCCATTTTTCATCAGGACTTTGATACTAACGGTGAGTTGATTTATTTACACACAGTTCCCATTCACTTCAACATATAAAGAACTTCAACTTTCGAAGGTATTCCTAATTATAAGTCCAATTCATTTTGACCTTGGTTTTCTGTGGTCCCTCGATTTCTTTGACTTTTTCTTTCGTACCATTTTGGCAGCCTAGCCTCAATGTCAGTTCCTTAAGGTAAGAATTACTACTGAAATCACATTTTTTTTTCCTCTTCACGCGATTTCTTACCAACGCCCGACGTCTACTCCCCCCCCCCCTTTCCACAAGATCACGCAAAGCTGGGAAGAAAGTTGATAGCACCAAAGTCACAGAATTTAAAGGAGTTGTTGAATACTTAGAGCAGCATGATGATGAACAGTTTTCCTTCTCAGAGCTTATCTATCTCATAGGAATGTTTCTTCCAAAAGGAGAAAAACCATATAGCCTACATTCACATTCAGAAGCCTTTTGGAGAAAGAATTTTTATATCAGAATTAGATGGAAAGCCAAATATAGTCACGTTTAAAACCAAGGTATCAAACTTACCAATTAATTCTATAACAAGCCCAAAGACGATGATCCTGAAGTTGAAAAGGAAAGAATATGCGCTTTAGCAGGGAAACTTATGCTCGATGATATCAAAACAATGAAACAAGACAAAAAGTACTATCCTACATCAGAAGAAATATTTAGCGTGGAAGCTCCGATAAAATTCTTACCAAGATCTGTACAATAACTCTTAGAAATATGATTACTGAAAAAGTTACAGATAAGAAGATTGGATCTTGTGGACAAATTCTAATGCACGCACCCTGTCCTAGATTATTGATACCTCCCTTTTTGTTAGGATTTATTGTTCAAATGCAACCATCATTTTGAGGCAAGGCTCCAAACTGACTAGATGAGTGCAATGGGTTTCAGTCCCGAATATTGGCTGATTCTGCAATATGTACAAAATGCAGCTATGGTAACAGGGACAGATATCCCACAGTTTATTAAGGGGGATTTCATTCAGTATGTATGTGATAATGCTAATGCTCAGCTATGTATATTAGATGGATTTAACACTTTCAAAAGAATGGGAGTCATAAACATAGTCACTCCAGATAGAAAATTCTCTACCAAAGTACCGAGAATCAAATTATCTGCCGTTGACATGGTTAAGGTTGGAAGAGTGGATATTAGGCACCTACCCCCTCTTACAGCTAGTTTCCGTGAGCTGACCTATAAACCTATACCTGATTTTTTGAGTATGACATCTCTGATGTTATAGCCATGGAAGAGCTTCATAACATTTTGCTGCATCTTTGCAAGGATCGTCCTTTATGGAGTGGTACAATGCAAATGGTTCATTTCACAAAAGGTGCCCCTGACCCTCCTGTTTCCTCTGTCCATTTAATTCAGCTGATTTACCTGGATTCAGGAAACAGAGACTAAGTTTATTCAACCCTTCATTATGTAGCAGACCACGCAATGAGATATGGGACTGTTCCTATCATTGCCTTTGGTCAGCCTTTTTTGAAAAAAAGCCTCTCAAATCATCCTTGAGCAAACTTCTGAAAGTCCCTTGTATGACATCATTGTATCCAAGGGAGGTTTTCCTGGTCTTGTCTGTTTCATTGGAAGCATTAGATTTGTAATGGAAGGATCAGGTCTTGAAGAACTATTCGAGATTATTTATGCTAAGATCTATGTCAAACATAAGCTCACTGGTGAAGCATATTCTCGCTTTTGGTTGTCCTAGATTCAGATCTCAAGTATCATGGCCACCAATACACAGACTATTAGCATCGATAGTTTCACAAGTTCCAAAATATCTCCCTGAAGAAGAAATAGAAAATATATAAAAAGAGGCTGAGGCTAAAGCAAAGAGTGAATATGAAGAAACAGCAGTAAGTGAACAACAAGACTGCAGGAAAAGTAGATGGGAAAGAAAAGAAGAATGGGTATTGATATGGGCAATGGAGTATGCCAAAGAAAAGTTTACCAGACAAAGAAAAAGAAACAACATTAAGTGAACAACAAGAATACAGGAAAAGTAGATGGGAAAGAAAAGAAGAATGGGTATTGATATGGGCAATGGAGTATGCCAAAGAAAAATTTACCAGACAAAGAAAAAGATACAACGAGTGGCAGAGAATATTCCATCATCATTGCCAAGTAAGATTGGTATATCAAGATTAAACCTCACCACCCAGAAGCTTAATTTCATTACACATAAATGCTTTAATGAAGCTGAAATTCCAAAGATGAAGGAGAATGTTAAGTTATTGTACAGTTTGAGATTAAATTGGTTTCCGTACACTCTCATGTCTTCACTAAAGTGTCCCGAGGATCTATAAGTGATCTTATTTTTGCTAGCATATGGATTAGTCTCTCATTTACCCCCATGGTGTTACTGGGGGTTAACTGGCTGACATTAAGTCTCAAGAGGACACCTATAACAATTGTGTTATTGGTCTTTTTCTTAGACATTTCAAGAGTTTTTACTAGTTATTTAACCAAATGTTCTTTTTTGACAGTGGTGTTCTTTAATAGGAACACATCGTTTTCAGTTGCCTGAGCAATAATAGTGGTCTTCTTCTCCATTGCAGTTTTCTCTCCATTATGAGATTGAAGTGCTCCCCTTGGTACTTCACAATGAAGTCTCCGATTAGCACATTCTCCACTTCTTCTTTTCCTTCTAGGGAGGAAAATATGTTCCTGGTAGAAGTTCCATTTCCAGGCAGTTGTTCCTTCTTACCCTTTGCTACCCTTCCTCCAATAGGTTTCATGAAATCTTTGTTTTTGTTGTAATTATTCCTTCAGTAAGTTTTGTCCTTGATTTTACCTTATTTTTATCTCTTAGATACTAATCCCATTTTCTACAATATTGTCTATGACGTCTTTTTTTTTCTTATTTCCAACTGTTACAACTGCGATATAATCTCTATTATTTGTTTTCTTAGTTCTTGGTTTTCACTTTTCAGTTTTTTTGTTTCCTGTACCTGCTGGCAGAACAGGCATACACTATTACAGTGCAAGCTTGCAGCGTACCCTTCTTTGAAGTCAATGCACCATTTATTTACCTAGCATTTTTAACATCTATGCTTTAACTTCAGATTCTTACGCATCTTTAATTTATTAATTATATTGTCTAATAGATAAGAGATCTTTGCTAATTACTTGCATTCATACTTGTTTTGTGACTGCTAATATAAAAAAAGGGGAAGGGTTGGATGATAGTTACCCCACTGCTGCTCCATCCACTTAGTCCCAGATGACTTTCCATCCTTCCTTTCCCCAACCTCCCTTTAGTGCTGTCAAGCCAACAGTTAAGTCTCCTAACTTGCTGCATCTCTCAACTGAGCACCACAAGGCAGAAGCAATTTTCTCAATAAGATTGACAACGGAAGGCTAGTGATTACTAGGATTTCAAGATATCCCAGAACAGCTAGACTCCTTGAGTACAAATGATTATTACCAAGAAGCAGCAACTGGGCTTTTTAGTTTACCAGGACTCTAGTAAGACACAAAAGCTTTGTCAACCTCAAGAGTAGTGGAGCCTATTTCACTAGGGGTTAGTCACAGGAAGTGGTTACCTATTACACATTAGGTACTTGCTTTATGGAGCACCAATTGCACTACTCCATTTTTGCGTCACTTGTCACCTTGGTACTAATCAGTCCTAGTCTCTTGAAACCTGTCGCCGAGTTCTTAGCATTGTTTTTAGAGGTTCCAAAGCCTCTGCTTTCTGTCAGCTCCTTAATGTTTGTTTTATATAGGCTACCTATAAATAGCCAACATACCTTAATATCTAATTCTTTAATTTTAACATGAAGTAATTAAGAGTTGAGAATTTGGACAAAAAGGTTGAAAAAGAGAGCAAAACAGAAAAATAGGCTTAGTCTGGATGCCCAGAGAGTGTCCTAGCCATAAGGCTAAACCTGCCGGGTTAAAGAAAACCTCCTGCCACCATCACCCAGCCTGTCATCACATCGTGTAAGCTCGTTCACTTCAACAAAGGCTGGACCGTCAAAAATGAGAGAGAGAGAGAGAGAGAGAGAGAGAGAGAGAGAGAGAGAGAAAGGCATGTGGGTGACCGAATATAGGACAGGGGTGTCTAGACTGATTGCCCTGATGATGCAAATATGGTTAACATGTGGATGGGATGGGAAAGTTTGAATGGAACAGAAAATAAGAGGAATATATGGAGCAAGTGACAGCAGGGGTTAAAGGAGAATTAGACTGCTACCCTTCCTTCCTGAATGTTCTGCTAGGGAAATTATTCATGAAAAAGAAAATCTTATACTAGGTGCTTTAGCAGAGGGGAACATTGCACATGGATGGTCATCCACATTGTTCATGTAAGCTCTTATGCTGAGGATTTGGAAAGTGAACAGACAATAAGAAGGGCTCACGTGTCCTTCTTTTAGGTAGGAATGCTAAAATTAATAGAAAATTATATAAAGTTGTATCATGCTTTAAGGAATAGCAAAGCACAGAACCAGAAGCCAGAAAGTCGCCTGTAATGTCTGTTAAATTTCAGAGAAAAAATGTGGACGTGGTACGATCTTTTCCAGTTGATCAGAACACAACATTAGTATATTGCATACTGTATGTGTATTCATGGAAGCATTCACTCAATGTTTGATAAAAAGGCAAAAATCATTGCCCATACATTGTGTTCCTTCATTGCAATATTTGGCTGTCCGAAAGTGTTAATAATCAACAATGGAAAGGAATTCATAAATGGGGTGATGCAAGCTGTCGTGGAACTGATAAAAATAGAACTATTTAGACAATAGTTTGGTTGAATCTCATAGTAGGGAAGTTGTGCAAATTCTATGCTTCTTGGTGGCAGCGATCCATGTTATTGGTTCGAATTGCTTTCCACCGCCATTCTTTCTAGATCAAGGACATGAATCCCCAACAAATTCCAAACCTTATGCTAGAAGAGTACCACAGAGAGTAATGAGCACCAATAGAGAGTTTTTAGCAAGGATTAAGAAAAAACCAAGTGTTTATTGATTCTAAGGAGACTACAGCCAAGGAAACATATGCTGGAGACAATGAATTTGGTTCATATCAGACCAAGGTGGTGAAACCCACCATGGTAGCTACATAAAACATTATTAGTGTTTTTCAAAGTCTAGATATGGTCAGCCCTCTTTATTCGAGGGGTTAAGTAACAGGAATAGGAACAAAAAGTGAGAATCGGCAAATATTTCCTTTTCTATGGTGGGTTGACTTCTAACACACCAACTCGCTGCCCAATGCCTATGTGAGGTCAACTGACTCACTAAATAACCCAATATACAGCCTTATATTGTTTATACTTTGTTTTTTTATTTCAGTATAAATATTGGGTTAATGCATGAGCATATGTGAAGACATATACTACCTACACAGTAAGACTACTGTACACGTAACACGAGCCATTACCAAAATTATTCGTACTTGTAATATGTATAATAACCACAAAACAACGTTGTTCCTATCTAACACCCCTTGCTGATATTGTAGTGTATATTACTGTGATATATGTGCAGCACTATAACTATAGTAAAGCTTAATTAGCCAAAGGTAACCCTCTTAAGTGATCACAGTTTTTGGCAGATTGTCTAGCATCATTCAAACCCACTGCACATGTAACCCATATTTACATTACTACTGTAAAGCGCAGTATTTCATATACAGAACTGTCCATTAGTTAATACAACAAGAATAATAATATACAATGATTACACTAACACAATAAAAATAGAATTATCAGTGCAATATCACTAGCCCCTTACTTACTAAGTTCCAAGGAGTATGACTGAAGCATGATGCAACTCCTGAGCTGTTGACTGGCGCCTGGGGTAGCGAAATGTAAAAATCACATTCTATACTAAAATTCCTAAAATGCACTGGAGATCTACAGGATAATTTACATCACTTTTTTGCATCGCAGCGTGATTCTGCACAAAAACGACTGGAACAGGAGATACACGCCTGAGGAGAGATGATGCGAGACTAAGGCCAAGTCAGTGAGAGATGAGGTGTTGTGCTGTGTGGAGAGGGAAATAGTGCAAAGCAATGTTGTGTGTGTAGGAATGCTGTTGGTTCGAAATTGTTAGGTGGCTTGAGTATTTATCGCTTAATTGCGAGTATGTGATTTTTTATTTAATAGGTTATACAGTATAGTTCTCTGTATCACAAATGACTGAATCCGTGAAGATAGATCCCGCAAATGATGAGGAATACCTGTACATATGTACTTGATACCATGTCATGTGTTTCTTTCAATAAATCTTTTTTTCTTATTTATGTTCTCATATCTCTTTATGCCAGAGTTACAAATAACTTTTTATGATTTTGTAGGGATCAGCTAATGTACATTATAAGAATGATGTTTTATGCTGAGTGTTGTGTCAGTAAGTGTTAATTCTATAGAATATCTGCACTCTAGATATTTGTATGGAACTGATGTAGAGTGGAGGGGATTTCAGATTTGATTTATTAGGTAGATGTGTGGATGACATGGACACTGGTGTTGGAACAGGGGTGGTTCCCAAAAGGTGGGTATCACCAGATTTGGCATTTAAGCCTTGGGGGGAAAGACAGTGTCAGTGGAATATGCACATACTGTTTCTTGGTCCCAGGTAGTGAATTTGAGAGCAAAGAGACTAAATTATTGCCTATCGAAGGGACTAGTAGAAAGGCCATTGGATCCTGCGTTCATTACCGTGAATATGCATGTTAGCTTAGGCATGTTGAAGAATTTATCAAGAGAAACAAAATTCTGTTTGAGTCCCTCTAACTAGCAGTTTCTGAGTTTAAGTCTGTGAGAACTAAGCATTTGACAATTCTGATGCTTACATTAGCCATATTTGGTGTGGCAATGGAGCCCAAACTAAAGGAAGCATAATGATATGTATGGTCTTGTTTGGAGATGCCCTGTGGTATGATTACCGAGTTAGTTTCAAAATAAAAGTGGAGTCGAAACAATTGATACGATTTGAGGTTATAATAAGTGAGTTAGAAAAGGCCATTAATCAAGTGTTAGAGCATATGAAGCGGGTGGAGTTGCAAGGGGCTGAAACTGAAAAGGGACTTATGCATATTAAGTCAAGTAGTGTTTTTTTTCTCTTCTCTTGTGTTCAAAATTAAAGTGGGTAACTTCATAGGTGAGTTGGAAAGAATAAAGGGCTTAGGGAAGATTAGACCATTATTTCTAGAACCAAATAAATTTTTATTTAGTTGAGTTACCACACCACCTTGAGCTTGTCTACCCTCCTACTGAAAAGTATTTAGCTCAACATTTTGAAATTATAGTGAAGAGGAATCTAGATAGACTTGAAGTTATGTGTGGTTACCCGTAGGGTTGGCAAGAAACAGTGTACCCTATATGAACTCATTCTGTTACTAGTTAAATGATATGGGTGTTTGGGAAGATGGGTTCGTTTCTCTGCTCAAAAGGCCATCATAGTTGATGATGAGATCACCTCAGGATTTGTTCAATTATCTGATGACAAAAGAGTGTGGAAAAACTTCATTTGTATTATGGAACAATCATTCATCAAGGGTGTAATATAGTAAGTATTCTCAGAGTATTTACTACAGCACAGCTAAATGAAAGGAAATTTACATGCTTGAAGGTATTAGAAAATTAGAAACAAAACCTGTATGTATATTGTTGGTAGAAGATTTCCTCTTAAAGACTGTCACTACTACATATGCTCCTTAGTAGCAGTGACCCATATCATTGGTCCAAAACCTTTCCACCACCAAGTTGACCATAGGTAATGCATACAATGCATCAAAAAGAGATACACCAATCTTTGTAGCATACAGGTAAGATCCCGTATTACCATATGCAGTAGTGATGAATCCTCAATAAATTCTAAACAATATGCCAGAATAGTACTATGTGTAGTTTCTAAAATTGTTACAGAGAATAACGAGGAACACTGAAATGCTTTTAGCAAGGGTTAATAAAAAACACTGTAAGGGATATGAATGTTAGTTTCTGACCAAATCCGTTAGTGTTTGTGGGAAATCATGTTTATTTAAAGAGCCTGCAGCCAAGGAAACATATGCTGGAGCCAAAGTATTTGTGTCTATACTGGGTCAAGATGGTGAAACTTATGGTGGGAGTCATTGAAAACATTGTTATTGGTGCTGAGGTGGAACACCATATGGCATATATCCAGGGGATACCTGAGGATGTTGTTTTCCAAAGTATAAATACATATGTAGGCTACCTCAAAACCCGATCATGTGTGGTTTTCAATGTTATGATTAGGAAAATTTTCTGTTATGAACTCATTTCTTGTTTTGACAAGAGTTTCAAAAAGCTTTCGATGCTCTTTGTAGGGATTAAGGTTTTAGGTAAGTGTTGTGTTAGTAAGTGATGTTTTTATGTAATATCTCCGCCCTAAAGCTTGTGTCGAACTGATATAGAGTGGAGAAATCAGCTTTGTTAAGTAAACATGTGGATGGCATGTTCAAGGAAGTGCTCTTTGTGTAGATCCTGGTTCCCGGGGCAGTAGCGACTCCAAAAGGCAGGTAGCACCAGGTTTGGCATTTAAGCTTTGGCAAAGCAGTGTTGGTGGATCATGTCAAAGCTATTACCTTGTCCCAGGATGTGGCGGTAGTGAATTTGTGAGCAGAGAGATTAAATGGTTACTTTTCAAATTTAGGAGAGATGGACATCGGACCTAATGCTCATAACCATTGAATATGCTCATCCGCTTAGGCACATTTATTAATTTACTGAGAAAAGCAAAAAGCAATTTGAGTACTTCTATCATGTGGTTCCTGAATCTGGAGACCTACTTTACGTTTTTCGTATTGCAAGGAGGTTTATCAAACATTAATCATTTTTGCGTACTGTAACAAGTCTATCGTATATTTTTTTCTCTACGTGAAAACTAAGCGTTCAATAATTCCAATGTTTACGACAGCCATATTTGATGTGGCAACAGCAGATGACACTAAAGGAAATAAGTGGATAAGTAGAAGCTTCTTTGAAAATGCATTGTGGTATAATTGACAAGTTAATTTCAAAATATAAAGTGGGGTCAAAACGAACATTTAGAGGAGTTATAGGTGTGCAACATTATTGGAACATGGAACTTTCCATTGATGGAAATTTCCATGGTTTTAGTGGACTTAAAATTTCTGAAAGTGCTTGGGCATCATACATAAAGGTGCAACAGTTTAAGTCAGCTATTTATCGTAAACGAAAAGATTCATCTGTGAGTCCATCCTGAGTAGCATTTTAAGAGGTTAATTCAATAATAGAAGGAACATAAGCTATGAGCTTAATGATATTCATCAAGGGTCTTATATAATACAATTAATACATTTATCTAGAATACCAATGACAAATATAGTAAAAATTTTATCAATAAAAAATACACAATCGCAATAGTAATAATTACAATAATATGATAATGATAATTATGATAGGTATTGTTTGCTTGTATAATGGGGCCATCCCATAATAATAATAATAATAATAATAATAATAATAATAATAATGATAAAAATACTACTACTACTACTACTACTACTACTACTTATAAGTATTACCCTATAATTACTATTGCTGCTCTGTAGGCTTGATTGATTTTGGTTAAGCCTAGTCCACCAAAATGTTCTGCATGGGAAGTATATTCTATCTATACACTGGTTTCTATATGTGACTTTATGCAGGGTAAAAATCTTCCAGATCTTAGTATCCATCCTATCTATATCACCCTGAGGCCACTCTACAATACAAAAAAACCATAGGTCACCACTGGTATCGGTAGGTGATTTATGGCATTGACCTTATTCTTTTGTGTTAATTCTGACTTAGAGAGCTTCTTTAGGTGGCTGATGTACTCTTTATTTATCTTGTCTCTCATTTTCTTCTGTTCTATACAATTATTTTCTTCTTTTCCCAAGTGCTTATATGTAGACTCCTCTGACAGATCTTCTAGAAACATACCTTCCTCTACTTCTATTGCTTCTGATGTTACTTTCTTCCCTTTCTTGATGGAAATCTTAGCACATTTATCTAATCCAAAGTCCATGCAGATGTCACTTGAAAATCTGCTGACCGTCCTAACTAGTTCTTCCAATTTTTCTTCCATGTCTGCATATAGTTTAAGGTCATCCATGAAGAGCAGGTGGTTCACTCTTTTGTTGTCTTTTATACTTCTGCTTGTGCTTAGGTGTTAAGGTCATTCAAGATTTTACTGAGCGGAGCTATGGTCAAGCTGAAGAGAATTGGTGAGAGGCTTTCACCCTGCAATATTCTGTTTGTATTTTTATGTCCGGTATTACTATCTGGCCCTCGGTGTGGTTAAGACAGATGGTGGTCTTCCACTTAACCATCTGAGGTGACATGAATGATCTTATTTCCTCATTGACGTTATATAATGCCTTCTTTTAGTCTATCCAGGCCATATTAAGGTTCCTTTACCTTATCTTACAGTCTTCTAATTTTTTTTTTTTTTTCAAATAGCAATTGATCTTTGGTTCCAAGTTTGTTTCTTATACATCCCTTTTGTTCTTTTTTCCATATATTTGCCTTGATCTAGGTGTTCATATATCTCATCTGCTATGAATCCTGTGAGCCATTTAAAGGTTGTTGGTAGACAGTAGATGAGCCTATATTTGTTTGGGAGTTCGGTCTCAGAGCTCTTAGGGAGCAGAGTTGTGTTTCCCGTTAAGAGCCACTCTGGTGATTCTTCTTCTCCTCGTATCATTCTTGAAGACTTCTTCATAGTGTTGGTGTAGCGCTGTAATTTTTTTTAGCCAGAAATTCAGGATCTTGTCTACTCCTGTAGTCTTAAAATTACCCTATTCTTTGATTTTTCTTGCTAACTTTTCTATGGTGAACCTTATTGGTGGCATTTGTTGTTTCTGGCTGTACTTTTGCCTAATGGTGTCAATTCATTAATTCTCTTGGTGATGTCTCAGGTCTTCAAACAGTGGCTTCCAAAACCTCTCCTGATCCTCCGTGCTCAGTGATGTTTGTACCTCGACTGTTTCTTTTACCTTATATCTATACACAATCTTTGAATTTTCCCCAAACTGCCTGTTTATCTGTTTTGCTTTTATCTTATGTTTTTTGTTACTTAATTGTGCAGGTAGGGCCTTTACTTTGGCTTGGTATTCTGCTAGTTTTCCACTTATTTGCTTATCATCTATTGCATAATTTTTCTTTAGTTTTCTTATTTTCTTAAGTAGATTTTGAGTGTGATTTTGATCTTTTTATATGTGGACATTTGCAAAATCTCTGCCCTTAACTGATTTATTTTATCATGCTGTTTCTTTTTCCATATTGGCTCCACATTTCTTTTCTTTGGCTGTATTCATCTCTTCTCTTTATAATCTAGTAGGATCTAACTGTGTATGTACCAGGCCGCACCATAGTTGTAATGATTAATTTTTGTCAGGCTTAATCCTGCCACGACCCTTTTAGCAAGCCATATGCTGACTTTATTCACCCAGGATTTTAGTTCTTTATTTTCTTTAAGTTTGATCAGCTTGGGTTGATCTTCCATTGATATTGCTTTGGTGTCTTCAATTTTGTTGGTCAGTTCCTCTTCTTATTCCCATTGTTCTAGGCCAAGCTCTGTTTCAATGTTTCTTGGTCGCCTATGTGGAGTGTGGTTTCCATTTGTTCTTACAGGGCTGCCTGATTCTTGTTCCCATGATAGTGCTTGGAGAGGGGGAGCCCGATGGTTCTAGTGTTGCCATCCTCACTTGTCTTTCTTGCCTTGGGGTTATGGGATTTGAGCTGCTGTTGGTAATGGTTTTGCTGGACTTGATCTGTATTTTCCACAGTGTCACTTCCAGGGCCTCCTCTATGGGGAATTTGTTGTTTTTTACCACGTCTTTAAGTAACACAGTAGACAAAGGACAAACACGACCTTTAGAAAATTCTTCAACAATTAACAGAGGAAATGTGACAGAAAATATAGAAAATTCAAATAGAAGTAAAACACAAATCCTAGTAAATTAGGGAACTAGCAAAGCCACAGAGGAGAACTAATTATAAATTCCCTCAGAGTGGCACACTTCACTGGTTATTAAAGATCTAGAAGTCAATATAAATTAAATTAGAAACCAAATATGAAGGGACAGGTGGAAATATTAGAACCATAGGAAAAAATATCCATTCTTGTAGTATACAGACCACCAAATCAATCACAAGAACAGGAGGAAGAGCTGTATAGACAACTAAGGCAAGAAGTGAATAATAACCTATCTGTTCTAATCGTAGACTTCAATACAACAATAAACTAGGACACTATGAATTTTACATCATACATAGAGTGACACAGGCTACTAGAATTTGCCAACAATGAATTCCTTCATCATTGGGTTGATAAACCAACTAGGGGAAACTACATACTTGACATTTTGCTAACAGAAGAAAATCAAGTATCTAGTGTCTCAGTAAGCAAAAATATTGACAAAGTGATCATAGAATAGTTTTCATGTAAATATTCCTCATATAAAATAAAGAAAATTATAAAAAAAGACAAAAGGCAATGTAACTGAATACAACTGAAGGAAGACACCAAGAATACAGAATACGATGAAACAAGGAAAATAGTTACACAGTGGGACTCCTTTGCAGCAAAATACAAAGAAAAAGGGGCTACCTGTATACTGCATAGAAAAATTTCACCAAATGGAATTCCATAGGCCAAATGGTTCAACAGAGAAATAGGCATTACAATAAGAAGTAAAGACCGGAAACATGAATCAATGGGTTCACAGTCCTCACTTTATGAAATGTCGGAGCACAAGAAGTAAAAAATAAATGGAAATAAACTAGTTAGAAATGCCTAGATAAATTAAAAGAAAAAGTGGCTTTATCTAGCGAAGAAAACTCGCAAAAAATTTATTTGCATATGTAAACAGTAAAACCCAATTATAAAAAAAAAATATTAGCCCATAAACAGACTTACTGCAAGTAGTAAAAGAAAATTACCGTAATTAATAAAAGGAGCCTATTTAAGAACCAACCTTCAATAAAACCAACCTGTTTTAGCTAAGGTTTCAAAGACGCACAGTTTCTATTCACTATTACATGTTAACAAAAATAGAAAATATACTTAGCGACTTTGAACTTTCCAAATTGGTGGCTCCTTGGAATTGTAGAAGTTGGTTCCTTCTTATTCTTTAAATCACTTAATTTTTTTAGAGAAAGCACTGTTTATCTGGCGGAGGTTTTAGTACTACTAACTCTGAAGGAAAAATACTCTCCCCATTTTAACTTTTCCGCCCTACCGCACACTATTGAACTAGTTTTTCGGAAGAGCTAAACGGCAACAATCGATTATTTACGACCGTACAACTCTACTAGTACTTTAATTCTCGGCATTTCTCGGCATCTCTCAAATAATTATACTAATTATTTATACTTTTATTTATAATATTCGATCTATTTATTTATTAATTATTTATTCAATTCAAAAAGAACGAAATATACTTCACGATACTTAATTGATTTGATTAGTATTTCGCCTCTTATTATTTACTAAAGTTAGACATTTCCATGCCAACCCTGAAATTTCTTTTATTTTACAACAGTAGACCAAACATGGAGAGGACAGGAGCGTTGATTTAACTGCGATTGGCACGAACCGGCCAATCCTTTATGTGAATGGGAGGTAAATAGGACAAACCCGGCGCGACTAGCCTGTCCTTTCATACTTTCAGCATGTTTGACCAAACAGTTTAGTACCCCCGAGAGTGGCCGTATCCCCAACAGTGCCTGGCATGTATGGAGGTGGACTAGCATGGCGACTTGATTGGCTCACCTATTTCGACAAGTACATTGTTATTATACAAACATACTTTGTCACTTCGTCGTAGCGCTTTTTATAATGTAATGATAAAATTATTGTATTTCACAATCAAGATTTTATTTATTGTTATGTTTGTTACGACTAGTTGCCAATTCTTACAATTTATATTATTACTTTCGAGACTATCTATTGTTATATATGCTATTATATACCTTTAAATTTTACATGCATTATTCATATTATTGGATGGTCTTTTTTCATTGAAAGAAATAGAAAACGGTCATAGCCATTCATTATGTCTTATGACATTTTCTATTGATATTGTTGAACGAGTAACTTCTATTTATTCTTTTCTATTATTTGATATTTCTGTCTGTCATACAATCCATTTCCTTAACAAGTGTGTAATATTTTGCATTTCATTGTTCTTTATTTCAGGGTTTCCCTTCATTAGCATTCACGAATTTATGATTTATTTAAATTCCATTTCCTTTGTCATAGTATATTTTGTCTTTAGAACCACACAGTATTCTGCCTTATTCATGAAATAGTATCTTATACACTGAAGATAAACAGATACTGATACAAAGAAAAAGCAATTGAATATTCTGATTAACTGTTATGAATACTCTTCATAGGAAAAAAACGACGTTCTAAAATATGGATTGATGATAAATTAAGTAGCTGTGGCTCTATTCTATTTGTCAAACCCATGTATATCTATGCCACATGAACACAATCCTTTTCAAATGTCTATGAATTCACGTGAAAAAAAGTACGCCTAATTAAAAGTGTAGTTGTGGCGGGATGTTGCTAAACAACCCCACACCCTTGATCACACTAACTGACAAATGTCTCCTCTGCACAAACTTTCCCCTTACGGTATCAACTGGACTCTTAGACAGAAGGAAAATTTAAACAACACATAACCTTAATACTATATTTCCTACAAACTAAATATATAATCAACAAAAAAACCTTTCCACAATCAAATAAATCTTGAAAAACTTAAAACTAACCACAACCCACACAAACACAAAACATATATATATATATATATATATATATATATATATATATATATATATATATATATATATATATATATATATATATATATATATATATATATATATATATATATATATATATATATATATATATATATATATATATATATATATATATTAACCGTACACCATTCATATAAATCCTCCAAAAAAAACCTAACAAACTTAAAATTAACCCTCACACCAACACCCAAATATGTATGTTTATATGATATTCAGTATTTTAATGGCACCAACACAGTCATCCACACACTGCCGAACTGTCTTTTACGGCACAACCACAGCTTTGTGGTTAGCAATACACTGTGTGGCAATTTGCCACCACTACCTCCCTGATTGGGGTCCTGGATGCCATCTTCGTCATCATAAACATCATCATCATCATCAATCGAAAATAAACGGGCCAGGTCATCAACAATCGTCAATCCAAAGAGCAGTCTTAATACAATCTCTTACAGGCCAGGTCGTCAACTAAAGATCGGCATTCAAAAAATAACTCTCCAAAGGAGGAATCACGGCCTGCCAAAATAAAAAAGAAAACCACTTATGAACACTCCTAGCTAACTAAATTATCGCACTATAATCAAAGATAAATAATAAACTGTTCCTATCATTCACAATCACGACAAGCAAAGATAAACAAAACTGTTCCTACTCAGAAAATCAATAATCACTTCCAACGCTGGTAAGAAAAACTTAAATATAATCCAGCATTCACACACGCAACTGCCTTAAGCTGCAGTCAAATCAAAAAAGCATTCGCTCCGAAACATTCACCACTGTCGTAACCTAACTAAAAACATAACAAACAATCTCATTTAAACCAACAGTCTTTCTCACCACAAACAATCGATACACTAACTACTTTCGCTCGCTAACACAATCTCTCTCTCTCTCTCTCTCTCTCTCTCTCTCTCTCTCTCTCTCTCTCTCTCTCTCTGGATTTGGCAAACAAAAAAAATAAAAGATAAAACAAAAATTAATCCTCCACATAGTGGTGCTTCATCATGAGATAATCTCCAGGAAAGTTCCGAATATCATTTTAGTATATTTCTCCCAGGAGATATTTGGAATCTTGGATTAAGAGTGATAAATGGAAAAGGTAGTCCTATAGTGACTTCAAGAGAAGTAAGTACTGTGCTAGTAGCATAGCGGATAAAGGCCTTTATAAAAAGAATGAGAATGCCTATCACGTTCCTTCATAAAATTCTAAGTCAGAATTCATAGATTTATATCAAGCAAGAAATAAAGAAAGTATAAAAGTACGAAAATTTATCATTTTCAAAAATGAACGTACCAAATGCATTTCATACCCTGTTCTGTACCAGATTTGGTACAAAGTAACAAAAACATAACCATGTAATTCTGGGTGCCCACTCGCCTTGAACTGATCAGACAAGTCTGTAGCATGTGTGGGCATTTTCCACAGGACAAGAGTGCTGCTCCAGTCCAGCAGGACAAACCGTACGGCCAGTCCTCTGTGTGTATGGCTGGCTTTACAGAGTAATCTCATAACAAATGATTTGCAAAATGTCGAACTAATGAAAGCATACTTCACAACTGTATTCACTAGGGAAGAATCAGTGACCCTCCTTGAAGCATCTATCAAATATGAAGGACCACAAACACTAAACAGAATCAACTTTGCAATGGAAGATGTCAAAAAGGAAATATAAGGACTTAGTAAGTCTAAAGCACCAGGTCCCGATTATATTCGTCTAAGAAAAGATTATAAAACTTTAAGAAGAGATAACCCCACCTTTTTACAAAATGTTTTGAAAGACAGCCAACGAAAGAAAAGCACCCTAATGATGGAAATTAGAAAATGTTCCTCCAGTCTACAAGAAGGGATCTAAAGAAGAACTTGGCAATTACAGCTGTGTATCTAACTTCAGTGCCTTGCAAATCAATAGTACAACATATAAATGAAACAATCCTCTGATAGACAGCCAACATGGTTTTAGATAAAAGATATACGTAGGATTTCAAAAGGCTACTGACAAAATCCCTCATTAGAAAATAATAGTTATAATTAGAGCACCAGACATCATTGAGGAGCCAGTTGAACAGATCAAAGGTTGGCTGACAAACAGAACACAAAGAATTGCAACCAATGGAGAAGCCTCAGAGTGGCAGCTGTGACAAGTGAAATACCTCAAGGATCTCTCCTTTGCCCATTGCTATTTCTGATTCATATTAACGGCATAGATTTAGAATTAACTAGTGCAATAACCAAATTAGCTAACAATACCAAAATAAGCATAAATGCTATGAGCTTAGAAGATTTAAAGCCTGAAGGGAGGATCTTAGTAAGTTGGGAGATGGGTCCAGATAAGGGCAAATCCCTTTCAACTGTGGGAAATATAAAGTTATGCACATAGGTTATAGTAAACCACAAACAGATTACTCACTGCTGCGTAATGAAGTAGAAAGTGTGGACCAGGAGGAAGATCTTGGCATAATTATTAGCAAAGATTTTAAATTCACCAAATAAAGCATATTAGTTGAAAAGAAAGTTCAAAATCTAATAGGTTACATAAAAAAAAAGACACTATACTGCAGCTGTAGACGACACTAGAAAGATCACATATAGAATATAGAGTCTTATTCTGGGCTCCAGGTATTCCCAAGGATATAAATAGACTGGAAGCAGTACAAGCTAGGGTCACAAAACTAGTCTCAACATTAGGACAGTTTGGATATAGAAGGGGTATTAAACGTTTGAACTTATTTGATCTACAACTCAACGACTAAATGGGCAGCTAATAGAGACATTCAAAATTCTTAAAAAAAAAGAAGAATAATATCCTCCTACTGCTTAGCCTAAATCAGTCAAAAGGCAAATGATACAAACTGGAATTGAAAAGATACAACACCACCCAATCTGGTTAGTTTCTTCACATATAAAATAACAAATACAAGGAACAGACTTCCAGCGAATGTAGTGATAAATAACATGGTAAACGAATTTAAGAGCCAGTTAGACAAGATCATAACAAGTCTCTAAACGTTTAAACTAATTAGCTCTGCCCAAGAGCATATGGAGTCTCTGTAGATGGACTAAACAGTTTCTGAGACATCCAAAATCCATGTAACACCTTGAACCTCCTTGTAACTCCCTTTATCTCTCTCCAAAGTGCTAACGGTTTTCTGTGCTCTCTCTCTCTCTCTCTCTCTCTCTCTCTCTCTCTCTCTCTCTCTCTCTCTCTCTCTCTCTCTCTCTCACGGGCTCTTTCTCAATTTTTACCTACCTTTATTCTATGGTTAACAGACCTAATGTCTTGAGTCGTTCGTTCATCATTTCTCTTTTGTGCCCTAGTGGATACTCCTATCACTATGTCTCTGTAGAGGGCATCAACTACTTTATTATCTTTCCCTGCTATGTGGTCGAAATAACTTATATTAAATCTTAAGAACTGTTCAATTCTCCTGACTTTTTTAGGGGTCGATCAACAGCTTGCAGCAGAGTTGGATAACCCAACAAAATGAGCCAAATGATCCAAAGAATTCCCAACATCTTCCAATCGAAGGGGCTATAGTTCTTTTCTGTTCCTTTCAAAACTTGGGACATGAAACAAACGGGGCATTCTCTACCCTCACAGTCACGCTGTGAAACTGGGCCAGCAATTATTGCGCTACTCGCATCCGTTTTCACCAAGAAAAGACGATGAAATCTAGAATACATGAGTAATTCATCGCTAGTTAAGGCAGGTTTAAGTTTTTTAATGACTTTTCTTCCAAAGCCCCCACCAACTAGTTAATTCTTTTTAGCCTCCTTAAAGCATCTACGGATCTCGCTTTTTCTCCGAAATTTCTGATAAACTTATAGTAATACCCTGAAAGCCTTAAAAAGCTAGCCACTTTCTTGGCAGTACTCAACTTGGGGGTAATTTAGACTGCCTCTAGTTTACTGGGGAAGGGTTGAATACACGCTGAGATCACCATGTGACCCAGAAATTCTATTTGTTTACAAAAAAAAAAAAAAAAAAAAAAAAAAAAAAAAAAAAAAACCTGACATTTTGCTGATATAAGTTTATTATACCCTTAGGTGCAATGCTTCCAAAACTTTAGCTTATTTTTTCAATGTTCTTCAGTCATTCTTCCTGTTATTATAATATCATTAAGATAAACTAGAATACTGTGACAAATCAATGGAGATATTACTAATACTATAGCTCTTGAAAGTGGCTAGAAAGATTTTTCAAACAGAAGGGAAGAGAAGTGAATAGAAATTAATGACCATTTGCCACACAGGCCATTTTACGCTTTTTATCGACGTGAATAGGAATTTGATGATTACTACATTTCATTTCAATAGTGCAATAGTATTTACTGTCCCATACTTTTATAAGCAACTCTTTGATCAAGGGCAAAGGATATGGATAATTTTTAGTAATAGGGTTCAATTTCCTATAGTTGATGCAAAGTCTTACTAGGTATCCTTTGTTCAAGCTGTAAGAATATGAGGAGCTCAGGGTGATTTATTTACTTTGAAAATTTTCCTTTCGATTTCCCCTTGAAATTAAACAGGGATCCTATATGGCCTCAACCTAATAGGAGCTTATTACTGTTTCAATAATAAAAGAAAATCGACAATCCTTGGCTTGTCCCCAACTGGTCTCACCTCTTCATAAACCCTAACAATGTCATTATCCTATTTTCATATTCAGGTGATCATTGTTTCTAAGTTTGCCATTCAAGCAGTGGGTGTGTTCATGCATGTGAGCCTGAGTCAAGAATCTCCTCATTTCTCCATTAATGTACTTACACACCAATTCACACACTGAATCAACACCCAAACAATCTTCTTATCAACTGAATTAATCACCGTTATATCTTTGGTATTACCTTCTATATCTCCCAGACCTTCCAACAGTATGTCTAACATTATCATTCCTTCCAAAAAGGGTAAGGTGGGGGAGACGGACATACGAGCTAGTAACTTTGGTGGCACAACTTCCCCATTTTTTTAGTACCTCAGTTATCATCACACACTTTTCTCTTCCCACCCGCAGAGGCACTAACACTTCCCTAACTCATCCCCTCTATATGGAGCTTATAGCCCTTTGCAAAAACTTTTAGAGACCTACCTTTACCTCCCTTACTAGTGATATTATGAATCTGCATAATATATAACCCCAAAATATATCTGATCTCTGGCACACCCAAGGTGGGTTCTAGAAGATGAATCACACATGAAGCTCTGGAATCCCACCTTCAATGACTCCCATGCCATATGTCTTGCTTCCATATGATGGTTATCTGGTATATAGGTGTTGCTGGCTATGGTGGCTTGAGGCTTTTTCTTACTATAGGAGCGAGACACTTGCCCTAGTGTCTTTTATGGCTATTACTCACTTACCAGTCGAGGTTTATACGTACCACCAGTACCTCATGTTTTGGTAGAAACGGGTGCTTGCTGTTCTCTTCTGCCAAGGCCATTTGCTAGTACATGATGTAGTCTGTCTAAATCTGCCAACGTCCGCCTAGTAGCTGACCACAGATCTGCGTCCCCACCCATGCTTACGAGAACCTAACATTATCGTTTGTAAGCGCCAAATATCAATAGAAGTTTCTTGTTGCCAACATCACATTGCCAATCCTTGGCATGGATTTCCTCTCACACTACCACCTCCTGGTTGATATCACTTACGGACGGCTAGTCAACACAGAATCTTACTCATCCGCACCTATTAAACCTACCCCATTCACCCTCACTCTCCACATCAGTACACCCATGGATGTCTACGCCAACCTCCTACCATCCTACCCAGAAGTCTTCCTTCCAGAACTTCGCAAAATGTCCATGGTTCCAACTAAACACGATATTTATCACTATATCAAGACAACAGGGCACCCAGTGTTTGCCAGATTTAGGTGTCTGGTACATATTGTTTGGCTGCTGCCAAACAAATGTTTGCCGAAAGGCCTCCAGCCCATGGTCGTCACCATTACAAATGGTCCGGAAGAAAGATAGCTACCTACATCAGTGTGGAAATTACAGGAACTTGAATATGCAGACAGAAGAGGATCAATACCCCCCTCCAATATATCAGCAAAGTGACCACCTATTTGCACAAAGCGAAGGTTCTCTCCACGCTCGACCTCCTACAGGTAGCCATGAACCCAGAAGATAACCCCAAGACTGTCATTATCCACCCCTCCGGTACATACACCTTATATTACTTCTGTTTTGGTCTTTGTAATGTTGGGGCCACTTTTCAATGTGTCATGGATGGCATCCTAGGGTACTTCCCCTTCTGTGTATGTTATATGGTCGACACACTTGTATTCTCTTCCACCAAATAGAACCACCTCCGTCACCTATGCATCGTGGTCGACCGCCTACAACAGAACGGCCATGTAGTCCGGTACGACAAGTGTACCTTTGGTGTCAACGAAGTGTCGTTCTTAAGGCATTGTGTCACTCCTGGAGGAGTCCACCCCTCCCTGAGAAGGTAACAGCCTTTCAGAACTTCCACACGCCCTCGACCATCAAAGTACTGCAAGAAATCTTGGGCATAACTAACTAGAATCATCGTTTCCTGCCATTTATCACTGCTACTCTGACCTCCCTCTATGCCTCCCTCAACGGCAAACCAACGGACCTAAAGTGAGGTCCCCTTTAAGAAATGGACTTCTGCAATGCAACGGATGTCCTATCAACCGCTGCTGCTTTCACTTGCCTATGTCGTATGCACCTCTCCTTCTCTCCACCAATGCCAGCGATGTTGCTATCAGTGCAGTACTCGAGCAGGGGATCAACGGCTTCCCCACCCATTGGCCTCCTTCGGTAGAAAACCATCCTAGGTAGAATCTGGCTATTCCATATCTGCCAGCGAGTTTCTAGCGATGCACTTGGCTGTCCGTTCATTTTCTCCACTTCTTGGATGGTATGCCATTCGTCATTCTCACTGACTCCAAGCCTCTTGTGCACCCCTTCACTCAACTGTGTGACACCTGGTCCGCCAGTCAACACCAACATCTCTCCACTGTTGCTGAATACAACTGTACCTTTCAACATGTCCCTAAGAAAAGTAATACTGTTGCTGGGGCCCTCTCAAGAAACGAATTGACTGCCATTTATCTGCAATTAGATTTCAAGGAAACCCAAGAAAAAGATCCAGAGTACCAAGCATGTAGGACATTCTGCACATACCTCCATTGGGAAGACATCCCCCTTGATGAATCCAACGCCACCCTCCTCTGTGACGTCAGTACTAATAGACTAGACTGTGGATACCTGCTGCTATGTGCCGATTTGTGTTTGATTTCATTGATAGCCTTCCACCACATACTTGGCGCCGATCTACTGCACAGCTACTGAAGATGAAATTAATTTGACACCGAATTACTAAGGATTGGGTCCACGCCTTTGCTTCATACTAAATTTCAAAAGTACATCGGCACACAGTTTCAAGAGTGGGTACCTTTCTTCAACCTCAGCGTATCTTTGCCCACATTCACGTCGACGTTGTTGAGCCTCTACCCAACCACACATGGGCATCGTTATAGTTTACCGTCATCGACCCCTCCACTCGTTGACTTAAAGCCATTCCCATGGAAACTGCAACATCCGCCTCATGTAGGCTAAATCTGCCTTACTCTCAGGATGGATAGTGGATTTGGTATCCTTGAGCATATTACTTCTAACAAGGGTACCACTTTCACCTATCAATTGTGGACACCATTAGCAGATCTCCTGGGAATCACTCTACATCAGACAACTGCGTAGAGCCCTGCTGCCAACGGAATGGTTGAACGTTTTCTTTGCACCATCAAAGCATCTTTGATATCCTGCTGCAAGGACTCCAACTGGTTTACCCAGTTGCCCTTTGTCCTCCTGAAACTAAGGACCACTCTTAAAGTTACCCTGGATGTCTTATCAGCCGAAACGGTATATGGTAACTCGTTGGTCGTCCCTGCCAATTTTTTTTTTTTTTCCTTTTTTTTTTTTTTTTTTTTTTTGTCTGTAGAACCTCCTCCAACAATATCCAGTGCCTATGTTATGGTGTGAGAAAATTTACTCCATGCCGTCAGACTTACAA
>NC_090728.1:78391333-78398833 GCF_036898095.1 Palaemon carinicauda
AGACCAGCTTTGTAAGAATATATATGGATATATATATATATATATATATATATATATATATATATATATATATACATATATATATTTTATATATATATACATATATATATATATATATATATATATATATATATATATATATATATATATATATATATATACATATATATATATATATATATATATATGTGTGTGTGTATATATATCCATATATTATATATATAAATATATATATATGCATATATATATATATATACATATATATATATATATATATATATATATATATATATATATATACATATGTGTATATATATCCATATATTATATATATAAATATATATATATGCATATATATATATATATATATATATATTTATATATATATATATATAAAATGAAGTGGGTTTTCTTAATAATAAAATTCTTACAGGTAATATAAAAGAACTTGGTAGTACTAGTGATAGAATTGTAGGATTAAACATCAAACTAAAAAAGTATTATTAACTAATGATCATTCAAATGCATGCACCAACACCATCCCATACAGAGGAAGAAATGAAATTTTTTTATGATGACTTTGAAATATCTATGAAAAAACAAGAGACTCGAGTTGATTTTTTTTTGATTGGTGATTTACATGCTAGGGTAGGTCAAAACAAAGAGAGGAGAATCAGCAGTAGGTAAATTTGGAGTAGGCAAAAGGAATGACAGATCTTAAAATCATGAGAACCTTCTTTTATGTAAAGGAACATAGAAAATGGACTTGGAGTGGCTTAAATGAAGAAACGAGAAAACTGAATAGATCTTATTCTCAGTGAAAAGGTCAATTTATTAAAGAGCAGTGTTAAAAGAATTGATGTCAAGCGATCTTAGATGAGAGAGAGAGAGAGAGAGAGAGAGAGAGAGAGAGAGAGATTAATCTTAAGAAAGAGAATAGACACTCCTGAAATAAGAGAAAAATATTATGATTATAGTTTAGCAATACAAAACACGTACTCTCAGCTACATGGTGAAATGGAAATAAGTAAAGAATAGATTAACTATTATTTAATTAGATTTATATTAGAATCAGCACAGGAGATAGGTGGAACAGTTCCTAAACAAAATTAAGGAAAACTATCAGAATAGACCAAAAACCTAATAAAGAAAAGATTGGAAATTAGGGTGAAATCCAAGAGAGATGAAATAGAATTAAGAGAACTATCCAAAACAATAAGCAAACTGAAAACCCTGATACTCGTAAACATAATCAGATCAAAATTTAGGAAACGCTAAAGAAAGGAAGAAGCATCAAAATGGTGAAAAGAAGACTTTAAAGGATGAAAATGGAAATATTATCCATAATAGAGATGGAGTGATAAAAGCTGCTGATGATTTCTATACAATTATATAAAATAGTGATATAATAAGTAACTTCACTAACAGAAATAATGAAACACCTGAGACGGTACCAAAAGCAACAGTAGGAGAAGTAAAGAAAACATTAAAAGGCATGAAAAGAGGCAAAGCCGCAGAAGTTAGCCTAACAATTGACTTAATGATAAGGGGGGGGGGATGATTTCCTTGTAGTAAAATTGGCTAAACTCCATACGAAATGTCTGCAAGAATACTCCATGGGTACAACTTGGAAAAATGTTATTCACAAAAAAAGGGGGATTTACAATAGAACTGAAAAATTACCGCCCAGTAAATTTACTAACCGTAATATAAAAAATACTCAAAAAGGTCACATTAAGCCGAATCGAAACACAGTTACACTTTAATCAATCTAGTGAGGAGGCAGGCATTAGAAGTTGGTATTCAACAATTGACAATACCCATTAACCAAGAAGCTAATGGAAAAATCCATAGAGTATGACAAACTACTCTGTATGCCATTTATAGATTATAAGAAAGCTTGGGATTCTGTTAAAACATCAACAGTAATGGAAGCCCTTCAAAACATGGAATAAAAGAATCTTATGTTAGAACACTTGAAGATATCTATTCAGGAAGCACAGCAATCCTAAAATAACATAATGATGGTGAAAAAATTCAGATCAAGTAGGCATTTAGACAGTCAGACCCCATCTCTCCAAAATTATTCACAGCTTGCCTAAAAGTTTTCAAGAATTTAGATTGGGAAAGACCATGAACAAATGCATATATATATATATATATATATATATATATATATATATATATATATATATATATATATATTTAGATAGATAAAGAGATAGATAGATAGATAGATAGATATATACATATATATATATATATATATATATGTGTGTGTGTGTGTGTGTGTATATATATATATATACAAATGTATAAGTATATATATATATATATATATATATATATACATATATGTATATATATATATATATATATATATATATATATATACATATATGTATATATATATATATATATATATATATATATATACATATATATATATATATATATATACATTTATTTATACACACAAATAAATGAATATATATATATATATATATATATATATATATATATATATATATATATATATATATATACATTTATATATATATAAATATATATATATATATATATGTATGTATATTTATAAATATATATATATATATATATATTATATATATATATATATATATATATATATATATATATATATATATATATATATATATATATATATATATATTATATATATATATATATATATATATATATATATATATATATATATATATATATATATATATATATATATATATATATATATATATATATATATATATATATATATATATATATATATATATATATATATATATATATATATATATATACATATATATATATATTTATTTATATATACGTATATGTATATGTACATAAATATAAATATATATACATATATGAATAGAGTATATATATATATATATATATATATATATATATATATATATATGTATATATATATATATATATATATTTGGGCTCAAGCCATGTCGTCCTGATGGAAGTTCCTATAGGGTAGCTTCCTAGGGTATATTACAACTACGGCGATATTCCCAGAGAATTTACCTTAAGGTACCAGAATTCTAACTCCTGGAGCGAATATCCCTCGTGAAAGGGATATCGCGACATATCAGAGGACGTATTCTTGACACGCCACATGGCAATCTGCACCCCGAACAGAGATTACATATCGCAGGGGGCAATTGGCAAGAAACGAATTCGGGAAAGAAAAAGGGGGAGCCGCTCCCAAGGCTCCCTATCTCCCGTTTCGTAAGCGTGCCTGGCGCCAATCCTGGCGCCATCTGTATTCCTTTTTGCGTAGCTTAACAACTCGGTGTTTTTTCCTGTGTTTCTCGCAAATCTTGGATTTATTCTACTTTTCATGGCTTCTCCAACTTCGTCGGCCTCTGATAAGTTGAGTACCATGTCTTTTATGTATAAATGTAGGCTTTTGGAAATTTTTTAAGTGATTAATAAGGTTTAATCTTTGTTACAAGAGCCGTAGCCTACCGGAGGCGTCATGGACGCTGTCGCTCACTAGGTATAAGTTTAGTTAGTCAGAGCGACATTCCCGGTTGTTTTGCTTTAATAAATTTTAGCTATTTAGCGTTACATAGGATTTCCTTTCGTGCTTTAGTATTATTTTGGCGAAGTATTCGCCAATTCTGGCCTACGCTAGGCCATGTAGCCTAGTCGTTTGGTCCTAGTACTTCATGCATGATTTTGGTTTTTCCGAGTGTATTAAAATTTTATTGAAGCTTTAGGCTATGTTTTATACATTTAAGATTATGTGGAATATTTCCAAGATAGTATACGAGTGAGTTTCGGTGATTTAGGTAATCGATTCTCTTGGTGCCTAGGCTAAGTTGCTTATGGAGCCTCAGTATACTTTCTCATACTCCCCGGTTGCTTTCTTTTCTTCGGAGAAGGTATGCAATCCCTTTCCCTCTGTTTAAGCCTTGGGCTTATCCCTAAGTGGTTTATCTGAATTAATTTTCGATAAAACTATACTGGGGTGTTACTGTACCTTCCTGTTCCAGTAAGTCTGGTTCAAAGAGGGACAGAACAACAGAGTTTTTAGTCTGAAGTCTGTGTTTGTCTGGCTTGGGGTAGAGTCTCCCTCGCTGGCCTGACACAGACATAGGAGGCTTAGCCTCCTTAGGTCACTACCGAAGGTTTCTGTACGAGATGATTCCTTCTTTTGTGATCTACCAGACTAGTCCTTGTTGCTGTTCTCGGGGGAGGATAAGTTTCTTTCCCTGGGAGTAGCAACACCTTCCTTGCTTTGGTGCTCTGGGAGCTGGCAAGTATTGCTGGCCTTCCCCCTTGGATCTCCCTTAGGCTAAGATGAGTTTCTTGGCTGCGGGTGATCCGTCACTAAAGCAAGGTTGGTAGGCCCTCTTTTGTCCCTTCCCCCTCTATCTCCGTAATGGCCTAGCCATTACAGTACTGTACGTCATTCTACATCTGGACCTAGAATAGGTTAGGATGTGGAATTGACTCAGTCCCTTGCCGGCCGGCAAGGGTCTTCTGTTTTGAGTGCTGCCCGGACCTCCCTTGGTCCCTCATCCATGCCTCCCTGAAGAGTCAGACGGCATTGGTCAGGAAGCCTGAATTAGATTCTCCCCTTCCTTATATGCACTCTTTCGGATTGCCGGGCTTGGAGGTAGTGTACACTCTTATCCCGGCTTCCATTCTGTTTTTCTTCTAGTGCTGTACCCGACCCGGCTGGGCAGCCGGGCGGTTGTAGTCCTCTGGTTCTTTTGCTGCCGGCTGGCATCGGTCCTGTACCTTTGCCGGCCGGCTAATGTCAGCCCTTGTCTGCCGGTCGCCAAGAGTGTGACCGGCAGCCGGGTACTACCTTGTGTAGTTGCCGGCCGGCAGTCATTGCCGGCCGACATTGGCTGTTGCCGGCCGGCAGTTACTGCCGGCCGGCACATGCATTTGAACCAGCGTTCTGCCGCCTTATAGCTGTTAAGTAGTATACTTTAAAGCTAGTTATGGACTTGCCGGCCGGCACATAACCTCCTATACTGTACCAGTATTCTTCAGTATAACAGATACTGTAAGAAGAAAACTAGAGTATGGGTTTTGGTACAGCACTGTGTGTTCTAACACTTTTGTGTTTTCTTGCACAGCTGTTGCTTAGGTGTGAGCTCCACCTGTTTCCTCTGGAAACTTTGCATTGGTTACTCTAGAAGAGATTAACCATTCGATTTTATTATCTAGAAGGCTGCAGCAATGGGTTGTGAGGGAAACACAAGTGTGTGTCTTTCCTTTATGAATTGTCATGCTATACTATGCATATCCAGTGATACATAGTTCACTTGATACTCATGGAAATTTCTTCTCTTTACAGAAGGACCCTCCGAAGTGCGGAAGTGTTTTCTGCAACGTCCGCAGCAAGAACCTCTGCGGACATGAGTTTTGTAGGAGACACGCAGCATGCGCTGTCTCCAAGGATGATCTCCGGTATTGGGACCCTCAGGTATGTACTGTGTGCACTAACCTGATTACTGAGGCCTTTGATTCCCCTAGGACGGCGGAATCAAGGGATATAGCAAGGGAGAAGCTTCGTACCTGGGTAAGGGGCTTCCAAAAGAACACCTCTGGCCCATATCTTCCAAGTGAGAAGATGAGGGCGTATCTTTTCCCTAAGGCATCAGCTGATGCAGTGATTCCCCAGCCTCAAGAGGAGATCCCCCAAGTTCAGATCCAGGTGGATGCTGAAGTCGCGGTCGCGATGCAAGACATCCAGTTAGATGACAGGATGTCTGACGTGGACGAGCGTCTGGAGGAAGACCTCCTGGCAGAAGCCCAGGATGAAGTTCAAGCCCCAGACGTTGTAGAGGAAGAGGTCGACGAGGTGTCGGCTACTCCGGTTCAGATTCCGGAGCCTATTCCCTCAACATCGGCCGGTCTCCCAGTAGAGCTGGGACAGGCCCTCTCTTCTATTGTTGGAATGATCCAACAAATGCAGAAGGAAAATCAGGAGAAGGCGGCTGCAATGGAACTGCGGATGCAGTGCCTTGCAGAATCACATGGGCCCCAGAAAAAGCTCAATGTGAAAGACCTTCCCTTGTGCTCAGATGCTAACCCATGTGATACCGGTAGGAGGGAGACTTCTGAAATTTCGGGATCGGTGGACCTTCGATCCCTGGGCCCACAGCCTACTCAAGAATGAACTGGGCTGGAGCTGGTACAGCACTCCACCCCCGTGCCTTCGGTTTTTCCAACACTCCACCCCCGTTCTGGAGGAGTACGTTCAAGAACTGTTGGAGAAAAATGTGATCCGAAAGGTGAAGTCCATCAAATTCCAAGGGAGGCTGTTTTGTGTTCCCAAGAAAGACTCGGAAAAGCTCAGAGTCATTCTGGACTTGTCGCCACTCAACAAGTTCATAGTGATTTGCAAATTCAAAATGCTAACACTGCAACACATAAGGACCTTACTGCCCAAGAGGGCATATTCCGTCTCTATAGACTTGTCAGACGCCTATTGGCACATTCCAATCAGCCGTCGACTCTCCCCCTACCTAGGGTTCAGGCTACAACGAAGACTATACGCCTTCAGAGCCATGCCATTCGGGCTAAACATAGCCCCAAGGATTTTTACGAAGCTTGCGAGCGTAGCTCTCAAACAATTACGCCTAAAGGAAATTCAGGTAGTAGCCTACCTGGACGACTGGTTGGTGTGGGCAGCATCCGAGACAGAATGCTTGCAAGCTTCCAGTCAAGTGATCCAGTTCCTAGAGTACCTAGGCTTCAAGATCAACAGAAAAAAGTCTCGACTTTCTCCATGTCAAAAGTTCCAGAGGCTGGGAATCCACTGGGACCTTTTGTCACACCATTTCTCCATCCCGGCGAAGAAAAGGAAGGAGATAGCGGGTTCTGTCAAGAGACTTCTAGATTCCGAAAGGATATCAAGACGCGAACAGGAGAGGGTACTGGGCTCTCACCAGTTTGCTTCGGTGACAGACCCAGTGCTAAGAGCACAGCTAAAGGATGCAACCGGAGTTTGGAGAAGTTATGCATCAAACGCGCGAAGAGATCTGAGAAGACCAGTTCCGCTTCGGCTAAGTACTCTTCTCAGGCCTTGGTCCCAAGCCAGACATCTAAAGAAGTCGGTTCTTCTTCAGCCACCTCCCCCGTCGGTGACGATTCACTCAGACGCCTCGAAGGAGGGATGGGGAGGTCACTCTCATCGGAAAAAAGTCCAGGGGACTTGGTCCAAGCTATTCAAGACCTTTCACATAAACTTTCTAGAAGCTATGGCAGTGCTCCTTACCTTAAAGAAAGTCTCCCCGCGTCACTCGATCCACATAAGATTGGTGATGGACAGCGAGGTAGTTGTGAGATGCTTGAATCGACAAGGATCGAGGTCACCACCTCTCAACCAGGTGATGTTGGCCATCTTCCGATTGGCAGAAAAGAAGAAGTGGTGACAGCGGACGCTCTATCCAGGTTCACACCAATAGAGTCGGAATGGTC
>NC_090728.1:78413833-78416333 GCF_036898095.1 Palaemon carinicauda
CTTGATTCAACAGCTAAAGAATCAGAAACTAGTAAAATTGTCTTCTAATATCTTATATATATATATATATATATATATATATATATATATATATATATATATATATATATAGGTATATATATATATATATATATATATGTATATATATATATATATATATATATATATATATATATATATATATATGTATATATATATATATATATATATATATATGTATATATATATATATATATATATATATATATATATATGTATATATATATATATATATATATATATATATATATATATATATATATATATATATATATATATATATATATATATATATATATATATATATATATATATATATATATATATATATATATATATATATATATATATATATATATATATTTATATAAATATATATGTATATATATATATATATATATATATATGTATATATACATACGTATATTTACATCATCACCATCATCATCATCAGCATCATCATCAGCCATTACTCGTACACTGCAGAAAATAAGGCCTTAGGCTTGTCCTTCCACTCGCCTCTGTTTATGGTCTTTTTATGTCAGTGTATACGGGAGAATTTCCTTAGTTCGTCAATTCACCGTCTTCTCTTCTTTCCCCTATTTTTTTCTTTTTTCTTTTTCCTCTCTTTGGACCTATTATGTTATTCTTAATGACCATCTATCATCTGTCATTCTCATTATATGTCTTTCTCATGTCCATTTATTTTTCTTACATGTTCTTAGAAAATCCTCTACTTCAGTTTGCTCTCATATATATGTTGCTCTTTTTCTTGCTATTAACGTTAATCCTATAATTACTTTTTCCTTAGGCCTCTGACTTGTAACTAGTAAATGTTCTAAAGCTTTGGTAAAGCTTCAGGTTTCTGACGCACAAGTTAATCCCACATACTGGTAGGACCATCTGATTAAATACATATCTTTTTAGAGAAAATGAAATTTTACTGTCCATAATCACTCTTTGTTTACCCAAATCTCTGCATTCTATGCCTATCCTTCTTTTAATTTTGGGATCATGTCCTATGGAAACACCTACTTTCTGTCCTAAGTAGATACAGTATATTCATTAACAATCTCTAGAGGTTCGCCTATAACACTTATTTGTGTTCTCTCTGCATTTTCATTGCACATTATATTAGTTTTACTCATTTTCATTTTGCGTCCTATACTTTTGCTTTCTCTTTTCAAATCTTCTATCATATTTTGCAATTTCTCCCATGATTCACTAAACAGAACTACGTCATCTGTAAATCTTAAATTCTCTAGGGTACTCGCCATTAATCTTAGTTCTTACATTTTCCCAATCTGTGGACAATTTAGGGAAGATTGGGTCTCTCTGTCTAACTTTTTTCTCAGTTGAAATTTCCTCACTATATTTATGTAGTTTTAGGATTGATCTGCTATTTGTATAGATATCTTCAAGTTTTTTAACTTGATGTGCCCATGAATGAATTCAGTGTGTTTGAAGTCGAAGCTATCATTACAAAAAAACTCAGGAGATGGAAAGCCCCTGATTACAATGGAATGACTGCTGAGATGATATTGGCCGAAAATTAAGTGACTCCCAGAATACTCACAACAATATTTTCGGGCATGAAGAAGCAAATCCTGATGAATGGGAGTTAGGAGTGTTGGTGAAAATGGCAATAATTACAGAGGCTTACGTCAGTTGTCATGAAAATATATAGTATGCTCATTCTAAAGAGACTAGAGAGAAATGTTGAGGAAAAGCTGAGAGATAAACAAGCAGGATTTAGAAAAGTTAGAAGTTGCTTAGAATTATTTCAATTTTGAGACATGTACAGCAATGTCTAATATTTAGAAATCCACTTTATGGCATTTGTGGACTATAAAAAAAGCCTTTGATAGTGTGCACCGGCCAATTTTGTCGAGAGCTCTGCGTTATTTCGGAGTTCATTTTAAACATGTAAATTTGAGTAATTTAATTCATGAGCATAAGAAGTGCAAATTTAATGTTTGTGGGCCCCTTTTAAGAAAAAAAAAAACTAACTTTAATCGGAAATTCTCCGTGTAAATATATCGTTCTCAGCCGTATTTCAGAACAATATAGGCGACCGTAATTTTACCCTACTTTGTTATTATCTTTTACGGGTTGGTGACCGAAATATAATTCCTTTACGTCAATATATCAGGTTTTAAAACGGGAAAAATCCTAGAATAAATGTTGCCAGGCATTCAACATTTTTATGCAAATTTTTAACAGTGTACTCCAAGGATATCTGGTGTCATCTATGTTGTTTATCCTCCTCGTGGATTTTATAAGGCATAGAAAACTTGGGGATGGTGAAGAAGGATTGGATGGAATTATTATTTGGAAATTGGCTGACCTGGAGTAGGTTGATGATACTATCCATATTGGCAGGCCACCATAAAATTAACAACGTTTACTTACCAAAATGCATGAAATATCACATGGGGTTAGGCTCAAGATAAATAGGATA
>NC_090728.1:78421333-78448833 GCF_036898095.1 Palaemon carinicauda
AATTCTATCACTGATACTACATTATTCTTCAATGATACCTGCACGATTTTTATTAATGCTAAAGCTTGCTCCATTTCCTTTGTCCCTTTCATGTCCTCTGAAGCAAAAGAGATGACCCCTATATAAGATTCCACAGTTCTTTCACCCAATTCTATTATATCCTACTTTATTTATTTCAGATTTTCTAGTAAAACAGTAAGATCTTCTGCCCTAGATAACGTCCTGACGTAGTATGTCACAAGATTTAGTTTCCAAAGGTGGCCTTTTCTATTTCACACACACACGCAAACACACACAAACACACACACACACACACATACACACACACACATATATATATATATATATATATATATATATATATATATATATATACTGTATATATATATATATATATATATATATATAGATATAATTTTGCTAATTGAAATGCATTTTGAAAACCTTGATTTTTAAGACCATTGCAGTGTTATCAATTCTATCAAGTACTTCACTTTTAACATAGTTCAAAACCAAAGACAAGTAACATGATCATGAATGATAACATTTGATAATTTTCTTTTATAAACTAGAAATCAAACAAAATAAAAAATATATTGACCGATAAAAATTCTAAAATAAAATTTGAACCGAAAGACAAATGATAGATATAATAAATCGTAAGTAAACCATCGTTGGCTTAGAAAGCTGATAGCCCTAACTTGACCAATATTGGGAATGAGTTTATAGCAATAAATAAACATCGTTAGAATATTTTTTTTCTTTCTTTTTGGTAAATTCATCTAGTAGGCATACTGGTATTTTATGTTAGTCATTGTGTAAAATGTTTAATTGGTCACGTAAATATCGTCCAAAAATATTATTTTGTTGTTGGTACAATCAGCTGTCAGATGCCAGGGAATCGCATCTAGGGTGTTTCCTCGTAAACAAAAAATTGGGTGGAGGACCTCCGTCGTCAGTGACTTCTCAAACTTTAGCTCGCCATCCCCCACCCTACACCCCTACGCCCATGCATACCTGAGTTCGTCTACAGCAATTTACCTACCTATACAGTTCTCCTACTGATAGAATTTGACTACGGCAGTTTATCTACCACAAAATTTTATCACTGGCTTTCTTAATAATAATAATATAAGCCAATTATGAAGAACTTAACTTCAAAACTAGAGAGATACAGAGATCTCCTAGTATTAAACGAGCACATATAGATGTTTTTTTATTAACAAACTACAATTATATGATAATTTAATTTTAAAATTCTCAGCGTTCGCACTATTGTTACAAGCATGTTCTTGTCGGCATCTCAAGTGAAAACTAGTGAATATTTTAGTACTCTTAAATCAAAACAACGGCTCATATAATCGGAGAAAGAAATAAAGAAATTGGTTCATAGACTATACGTATTCATTCTTAATACTCTGTCATACTTCACCGGGTTTGGGTTCCGTATAATAACATATAAGATTTTTTGTTATCCGGTGGCAAAGTGTTCAGTCCGGTAGAAAACCCTAAACTACGGACGTACTAGAACCGAAAATGGAATTGTTAACACCAGCAACGAACATGGAACAGTTGAAACGTACGTGTAACGAACATGTAACGCACGGTTACGGTTCAACCAACCAAGTTTTTCCGATTGAGTGCAAAACGAATATGAACCGGCACGCGTATGGGATGCATTCCGGACAAACCGAACACTTAACGGATCAACTTAATCCCTGGCTTCGTCGGTCCCCTCATCCAGGTCTGCGTTTTGGTGATGGTTGCCCCACCTGCCAAGATTTCCTCAAACTTCTCGGGATTGCTCATGAATTTGCAAAAGGCGGCAGGGTCCTCCCACGATTTGGTCATGCAGACCGAATTGCCTTCATCTCTCCGGACTCAGCCATGACCTTGACCAATATCGTCTTCGTTGACCCCTGCGGCGCCTTCTACTCTATTGTTATTATTATTATTATTATTATTATTATTATTATTACTTGCTAAGCTACAACCGTAGTTGGAAAAGCAGGATGCTATAAGCCCAGGGGTTCCAACAGGGAAAATAGCACATTGAGGAATGGAAACTATGAAAAATAAAATATTTTGAGAACAGTAACATATAAATAAGTATCTCCTATACAAACTATAAAAACTTTAACAAAACCCGAAGAAGAGAAAAAAAGATAGAATAGTGTGCCGAAGTGTACCCATAAGCAAGAGAACTCTAACCCAAGAGAGTGGAAGACCATGGTACAAAGGCTATGGCACTACCCAAGACTAGAGAACAATGGTTTGATTTTGGAGTGTCCTCCTAGAAGAGCTGCTTACCATACCTAAAGAGTCTCTTCTACCCTTACCTAGAGGGAAGTGGCCACCAATCAATGATAGTGCAGTAACCTCTTGGGTGGAGAAGAATTGTTTAGTATTCTCAGTGTTGTCAGCTGTATGAGGACTGAGGAGAATATGTAAAGAATAGGCCAGATTATTCGGTGTACCTGTAGGCAAAGGGAAAACGAACCATAACCAGAGAGAAGAATCCAATTTAGTACTGTCTGGCCAGTCAAAGTACTTCATAACTCTCTAGTGATAGTATCTCAATAGGTGGCTGCTGCCCTGGCCAACCTACTACTTAGTGGGAAAGATACTGCTGAAGGTCCATCTGAACTTTGTTCATATGCATTTCTGCCTGCAGTAGGGCAGCCCTAAACTGCAGGGAAACTCTAGCCTGACAATCCATGGTGATGCTGGAAAACTGTCGGTGAATCTGATAAGGAATTTTCCAAGAACCTGTTCATATGCTTTGAGATGATCAGGTTTTGCTGGTAATCAGTTCCTCCCACTGTAGTTATCCTGCGGGTATTCTGTAGGCATTCTGTGTTCATCAGTTCTGTACATGTGTTTGTCCGTTAGGTGTTAGTTTAAGGTACGGTTAATGCCTTGCATATAATTAATACTAGGAAAGCTATAACCCTAGTTGGAAAAACAGGATCCTATAAGCCCAAGGGCTACAACAGGAAAAAATACGTCAGCGATGAAAGGAAATAAGGAAATTAATTAACTACAAGAGAATAATGAACAATTAAAGAAATATTTAAAAATACAGTGATAAAATTAAAATAGATCTTTCATATATATAAACTATAAAGACTTCATAAAAAAATAACAGAAAGAGAAATAAGACAGGAGAGTGTGCCTTTGTGTACCTTTATGCAAGAGAGCTCCACACCAGGACAGTGAAAGACCATGGCATAGAGGCTATATCACTAGCAAAGACTAGAAAACAATGGTTTGGTTTTGAAATGTCTTTCTCCTACATGAAATTCTTATCATTGTTAAAGAGACTCTTCTTCTCTTACCAAGAGTAAAGTAGCTACTGAACACTAACAGTGCAGAGGTTAACCCTTTGAGCAAAGAAGAATTGTTTGATAATCGTGGTGTAGTTAGGTGCATGATAACAGATGAGAATGGGGAAAAAGTAGGCCAGACTATACGGTATATGTGTAGGCAAGTGATAAATGAGCCGTAACCAGGGAGAGGGATTCAATGTAGTGCTGTTTGGCTGGTCAAAGAACCCAGTAATTCTCTAGCAGTAGTATCTTCAAGTTGCATCTACGTACTGGACAACGTATCCCCCACCCTACACCTACAGCATATAAACTAAAGAATTGTGAACAGTGATAGGACATATAAGGTTTAAAAATAGAGAGAATGGAAGGAAGACTTACAGAAAGTTTTATAAATATCACATATCTAACACAAAAGTGCTACTTTGATAATGCTAACCATATTCTTGCAAAGCTGGTCTAGCATAAGAGTAAATATCTTATTAAGGTATTTCATTTTTGTATTTAAGAGATGTATAGCCAGCTCGTAAGGTGAGTTTCACTCATGAAGATTGAAATAATGTATGTAAATTACATAATGCTTTCGTCATTTATTTAATTGTATTTTCATTCAATTCAGTATATGTAAATTTATGTTATTTTCAAGAATTAACTTTCTATTTCACGTAGTTTTGTTACGAAGTCTTATGTAATTACATTTAGGTATACTGTATGACACACACGAGGGATGAGCATGATGGATTATGTCATCTTTATGTTTCCCCGTGGTTAGAATGTGCATGAAAATTCTCGAATTAGATTTACCTTTTTTATTGTTACGAGATGAAGGTGGGTGGAGCTAGCCGAGAGAGAGTTGGCCCGCAAGCAAGGTTAGTACCCCTTCTTCAAAGTACTACTTTGGCAACCTTACTATTCTAGAGCTATGTCCCCCATGCTACGAGAATGATCTAATAGAAATTTCTAGACAAATTAAGTCGATACATATAGGACCTAGCAATGCATAAGCAGCTGAAGAGACCCAGCCTATCCCTTTGAAAGAGCCAACGTCCCCCTGCACTCTCTCCTCTCAAGTGTGTGTCCTCTAAAACGAGGAAAGGGATTTCTATCCAACATACATTGTGTATGGTGTTGTTCAATTGTTGGTGAAATTATTGGATGTTAATTCAAGTGTAGTGAATAATGTAAGTACATTTTAACATAAAGTTTTGTAACTGGCCCTGTGAGATTCAGGTTAAACAGTGAAGTTTATTAAGATTTTTGCTTAACCGTTCTGTAACCTTGTGTGAACCAAACACGTAAGTATAATAGTTACATTTATGTAAATTTCATTACTGTATGTTCATTAGAGTGTTAAAGTGCTAACTCCTTTCATTATTTATCAAAATTAAATATTTTCATAAATTAATTTCCACTGAAACAAGTGATTGTATAATTTTTTTCAGTGTCTTTCTTCTGTCGTAGTCTAAGGTTTAGTTAGATTTAATAATTCGAATGATTTATTCTTGGTGTTAATTCTTGTGAATTGCTGTTAACTTTTTATAGAATGTATTTAGTTTGGTAAAGTATGTATTATTTTAATCACCAATATTTCTCTCAGTACTTCCCTAGATTTCCTAACTAAGAACCGAAGTACGAGGTTCGTTTAGGATAGTTTAAGTAAAGTAATCACTTAGTTTTGTTTTGAGTAACGTAAGAGACCTTTGGATATTCAGTATATATATATATATATATATATATATTGCTGTTTGTGAGTTGCGTAATATTCTCAGAGCTCGGGTATTTTTCAAGCATAACAGATTTATGTAAAAAATAAGCATGTGAGTTTGGAGCTCGGGAGTTTAGGTAATTCTCCAGCCGTAATAGTATTAAAAGACTTGTGTGAAATTTCATTATTACAGCTTTTCTGCTTATATATGTAATTTCATTGCAGTAATTTCATTGTGGTAATTTCGTGGCAGTAATTTTATCGCATAGCAAATACATAGTGAATTTCAGTGCTAAGTAATTAGGTTACAATGCATTTCATCAGAAGTAATTACATCACATAACAATATTACTCAGAAAAATTTATAGATATTCAAGAGTAATACATTGCACCTCGAGATTTAAAATGAGGTAAACAATAAATGTTTATTAAAAGTATTCAAACACTAATACAAACTAATACATTGTAACAAAGAGATATAATAAAAAATCAAAGATATACTAAAACCAGACCAAATTTCTTCTAAATCAAAAGAAAAAAAAAATAACCTAATGTCATCAATATTCAAAAAGGCAAATTATGGGCACTTCCCGCTAAAATAGTCCAACAATTCTCAATTTACTATATCATTGAAGATGCGTTGGATTCTACAGCCAGTATCTTGATAATTTTTTTACAATGCGGAATGTCTGACCCAGCATCACACTGTTCCATTATGGCTTCATTTCTTGATTGCTCTTTTTACAAAATGTCAAGAACCTTCTAGATTTTAGGATGTGAAGCGCCAATCAACTCTGAATAATCGTTACCAACCTGGTCTTGTAGCCACCTTGCTCAGCAGCGTCAAAACAATTCCACAATCATGAACTACTGAACTATTGCTCTGAAATTACCTTGCGATGTAATGTCGGAACTAATGCTCTAAAATTACCTTACGATGTAATGTACGGAACTATTGATCTAAAATTATCTTGTGCTGTAATGTAAGGAGCTATTGCTCTAAAATTACCTTGCAATTGACTGTACGGAACTAGTGTTCTAAAATTACCACGTGATGTTATGTACGGAACTATTGCTCTAAAATTACCTTGCGATGTGATGTACAGATCTAGTGTTATAGAATTAACTTGCCATGTAATGTACAGAACTAGTGCTCTAAAATTATCTTGCGATGTAGTGTACGGAACTAGTGTTCTAAAATTACCTTGTAATGTAACATATAAAATTATTGGTCTAGAATTACCTTGTGATATAATGTACGTAACTATTGCTCTAAAATTACCTTGCAATATAATGTACGGAACTAGTGTTCTAAAATTACCTTGTGATGTAATGTACAGAACTATTACTCTAAAATTACCTTGCAATGTACTGTACAGAACTAGTGCTCTAAAATCAACTTACAAAGTAATGTATGGAACTAGTGTTCTAAAGTAGCTTGCAATATAATGTAAAGAACTAGTGTTCTAAAATTACCCTGCGATGTAATGTATGGAACTGTTGGTTTAAAATCACCTTACGATGTAATGTAAGGATCTAGTGTTCTAAAATTACCTTGCAATATAATATATGGAACTTGTGTTTTAAAATTACCTTGTGATGTAATGTATGATACTAGTGTTCTAAAATTACCTTGCAATGTAATGTACGGAGCTAGTATTCTAAAATTACCTTGCAATGTAATGTTCAGAATTAGTATTCTGAAATTACCTTGATATGTAATGTATGGAACTAGTGTTCTAAAATTACCTTGTGATGTAACATATAGAACTAGTGTTCTAAAATTACCTTGCGATGTAATGTACGGAACTATTGCTCTAAAATTACCTTGCGATGTAATGTACGGAACTGTTGCTCTAAAATCACCTTGCGATGTAATGTACGGAACTATTACTCTAAAGTTACCTTGCGATAAAATGCACGGAAAGTGTTCTAAAATTACCTTGTGATGTAATGTACGGAACTATTGCTCTAAAATTAACTTACGATGTAATGTACAGAACTTGTGTTCTAAAATTACCTTGCGATGTAATATACGGAACTAGTGTTCTAAAATTATCTTGTGATGTAATGTACAGAACTATTGCTCTAAGATTACTTTGTAATGTAATGTATGGATCTATTGCTCTAAAATTACCTTGTGATATGAAGGTACGGAACTAGTGTTCTAAGATTACCTTGCGATGTGATGTACGGAACTATTGCTCTAAATTTTCTAAAAAAATACTTTGCAATGTAATGTACCGCAATGTAAATGCATTTCAATGAAAATGACTAATATGTATTTATCAGGCGACGTAGTTACTCCAATGAAATTACCACGAGGAAATTACTCCAAAGAAATCACCCAAACATCGTGGAATTACACCTAATTTTTCTTTTTTAAAATATTTAATTTTACTTTTTATAGTTTTCAATGTACATTCGGTTTTCCGACATTTTTATTTTACCAATATATAAAGGGGGGAATTATATTCTTTAAATAACTGTTAAATTTGTATAAGAATAATTGCTCTAGACAAATCTTACATGTAGATGAATTGTTTATGCAGATACGTTGTAGACGAATTATTGTAGAAAAATTCACCGGACACCAGCACAAATAACGGAAACATAAACCCAGTTCCTAGTGTACGATATTGTGACAAAAATATACAAATACCACCTGGTCTGAAGTTTCCACGATATCCCACTAAGATGGCGATCAGAAATGTGTGCCAACTGTGAACGGTTGAACTTACCAATTAAAGTTTTACTCACTACTAACCACAAGCTATGTACGTGTGACCTACATGTTACCGTCAGTAGGTCGTCATACCTATCACATTTATAAACTCGCTCATGTACGAGATCGAACCCCGACCACGATACGTATCCAATCGAATAACGGCCGGTACGGCCTCCACCTAAAAAAAAAAAGTGATGCCACACCCCCCCCCCCCCCCCGTATGGCTTGGCATACCCCCAAAAGATTTACGTATTTAGTTGTCAACTACCATTAAATCTACTTGGGGAGTAGGATATGTGAGAATGTGAGACCCCAGATCAAGCCGTGCTCCTTAACGCGGGTTCCTGAAGAGGTAACAACACAAGTCAATGTCACATCCATTTGGAATCTACCGTTGGGAAGCTTTCTAGAAATCATTAAAATCCAAGTTTCAGTATTAGTTTGAAATGAGGCTGTTAACTCTATGCTAGAGCCCACTAATGGTCTAATTACCCGATACTCAAGACAATGCACACCAGGATTTAAGGAAATTAGTCTAATAGCTCAGCCAGCTTACTCAGCCATCGCACTTAGAAAGTTTGCTGGAAAGGTGGATGTTGTAGATATTGGGGTTTTCAATACATATATATATATATATATATATATATATATATATATATATATATATATATATAAATATATATATATATATATGTACATACATATATATATACATATATATATATATATATATATATATATATATATGTATACACACACACACACATATATATATATATATATATATGTGTGTGTGTGTGTGTGTGTATATATATATATATATGTATGTATATACACACACACACACATATATATATATATATTTATATATATATATGTATATATGTGTATATATAATATATATATATATGGTTCCCATCCTTTTGAGCGAAGTTTATTACAGCGAAATCATTTTGAACGAAGTTATTTTGAGCGAAGTCATTTTGAACGAAACTTGAAGAGCGATTGACAATTTCAACGAAGGTTGATTTTAAGCGATTGTAACTAATGGTTGTTAACTCAATTTACCGCGATTGTAACTAATAGTTGTTAACTAAAATGGTCGTTAATAATATAATACTTGAATGGTCATTAAAGATATGCATATCACTTCGTTTTCTTAACTTGGAAATTTCGATTTATGTAGTCTTTTCTTAGAAACATTTGAAAGTAACCCATCATGGATATTATACTTTCTAGTCGCGGCAATAACAAAATAGCATATAAAGGTTATTTCTATGGAAAAGATAAAGATACTCAAACGACCATTTCATGGCGTTGTGAAGTGAAAGGTTGTAAAGGACGCCTGAGTACTACACTGGAATACGAAAGCGATTACTTCAAGATGCTATCGCTGGTCTATCAGATGAACTTGACGCCAAGATTGGATCTGGGGCGAAATTGAAGAGTAGCATATCTAGGAAGCGAAGAATTATGGGAAACTACCCTTCAACCCCTCTATGAGCTGCATCCATTGTTATACCGGAATCCTTGCAGTTAACTTTTACGGGCGATAATTTCATTCTATATGATAGTGGTATAAGTGATGTTAATAGAATTTTCATTTTTGGCACTAATGAAAGACTTGCTTGGTTGAGAGAAAATCGACACTGGTTAGCTGACGGAACATACAAAACGTCTCCAAGTATTTTCTTACAAATTTTTACAGTACATGTATTAATAAAGGGTAATGTAATACCTTGTGTATATGTATTACTCACGAATAAATGTGAAGAATGTCAAGCAACCGGAGGAGAAGACCCAGATTTCCGTTATCATTGTGGAACATTTTCGAGAGGTTTCAAATGGGTCTTCCCCGAACAAACAATGCCGTGGAAGGATGGCATATTGCTTTCCAAGGAAGTCTTTCATGTAGTCACGCCTTTACGTAAGAAGAGGAAATATGAGAACTTAGAAAGTAGACTTAAGAGCGTTATTGATTCTAGAGAAGATGTAGAAATTACTGTTTACCTTAAACACCTAGCTTACAATATTACATTTTGAATAAATTTACATTATATATTATAGGTATATTTCATGAATTTCTAGAATTTTTGCATTTTAGCTTTATATGTTTTTCTGTACAAAATAAGGAAATATTACATTTTAGTTTTATTTTTTTTTACACTAAAAAAATATATTTTTTCTTTTTTTATATATATATATATATATATATATATATATATATATATATATGTATATATATATATATATATATATGTATATATATATATATATATATATATATATATATATATATATATATATATATATATATATATTCATCATATTCCACAATTTGACTTCGTTCAAATAGACTTCGCTCAATTCATCTTGTGAAAACTGTCCAAAGTTCGCTCAAACTGACATCGCTTAATGAGCATCGCTCAAAATGCACAAAATGTAAGTTCGCTAAAAAGGACTTCGGCGAACGTGACATCGCTCAACTTGACTTCGCTCAAATGAATGGACACGATATATATATATATATATATATATATATTATATACATATATATATATATATATATATATGTATGTATGTATATATATATATATATATATATATATATATATATATATATATATATATATATATATAGTTGTGTGTGTATACATATATTATTGTTTGTGAACTCATGTGTTAGTACCTGCGCGTATGTATGGAAATATATTTATAGAATGTGTGTAGGTAATTTTTTATGAAAAATATCGATAAAGGGATATTAGCAAGAATTATATTTTGATTTAATTTTTACATACATTAATGTTTTCTCGTGTAGTGTGTACATGATTGTTTATATGAAAATAAATCTTCAATTACATTAGGAAAATTGATTGATAATAGTCAATACTAAGTAATATTTTATTCAGGCTGATACATAAGACAATTAATTGTAAGTATACATACACTTAATAGCTCCCTGTTAATTTACAGAAAACTTCTTTTATATAAATAGTTGTTTAAACTTAACAGGTAGAAAACCCGGTGAAAGAGAGATACAGAGCAGAATATAAGGTCTCGAAAATTGGTATACAGATAATACATCTCTAAAGTGGTCTGACTCACATATTTTGCTAATGAAGGTATAAAGTAAGCAAAAATAATTTTGCAAAATTCAAAGATCACCTGAGTAATATATTTACCATACATGCACTCTCATATACGCATACTTCCATACGCCTTGAATACTTCCATGCATCTTGAATAGCTGCAACAAAAATGCCCAGAACATTGTGATACTAACTATATTTATTTCTCACTAACACAGTAAAACAAATGATAAAGACCTGAGCTCGATTTGCAAGGAATAAACAGTAAAGCGGATAAATCTTTGACAATAATTTCAAAAGTGTTATTTCACTAAAACAAACTGGAAAATCCTTAGTCAAATATAAATGACCGCAAGCGGAGCAAATAAGTTTTTGAACGTCAAGATGATGATTGGATGAAATGGCAAGATATCGCCTATGAGGAGCACCCGATGACATTTTTCTCGAGAGGTGTCTGAAAACTCACGAAAGAGATTGAATACACAAATATGAACATCAACAATAACATAAATACAATAAATTACACTGAGGTATCAGGACGTTTTTTTTTTTTTTTTTTTTTTTTTTTTTTAAAGCTGAGAAAACGAGAACGCATCTAATAAATGCTAATACCAGACAATATTCTGTTTTTCGTGTGCTCTGATTCTTATACCCATTTCATAATTTCCGACTCTTTAAGAAAAAATTTCAGATATTTTGAGCTTTTGATATTTTAAGTTCCATTTAAACATACATATTTTATTTATTTATTTGTTTATTGTCTAAGATTGTAGAATTCTATAATGCCAACTGCCAATTAATGGTGAAAAAGTATACGTAATAATCACTAATTACCGTTAAGAATAACTTATATCTTTCAAAAAAGCTCACGTATTTTATAAACTTCACGACAGGTGTCATGAATTTCTTTTGGTTACCAATTATATTTTCTTATTCGGAAGAATGACTACAACCATCTTCACAATTAACAAGATAGCGTTCGTACCACCAGAGAATCAATGGAATATTAGAATTCAAATACAGTAAAATCCTACATGAAAATTCAACTGGATTAAATTTGTTAAGATTTTCTTTTGCTTTCAAATTGACAACATTATGAATCGTGAGAAACAAATCTAAACACAAAAGCCACACAGACAACAACTCAATTCCAATATATCAAAACATATATATATATATATATATATATATATATATATATATATATGTATATATATATATATATATATATATATATATATATATATATATATATATATATATATATATATATATATATATATATATATATATATATATATATATATATATATATATATATCCCTGCCATCGCCTTTGGCATATTAAACATTGCCGTTATTGCTCTAGTGTACGAGTTTATTATTTTCTTGGGGCCCACACGTTTCACTTGACATTGTCCCACTGTAATGAAGGTACAAGTAGGTATACCATAGACGTTTTGTCATGCCAGCTGTTGATAGATTTTCACGTTCGACTCCCGTACTGCTATTGGTAATAAAATCTAAAAAAAAAAAAAAAAAGTTTCACTCCACCCTTTTCTAAGAAATATTTTTTTTCCATTCCTTCAAAACTTTTTTTTTGTTTTTTTTTTTTGAGTTATTATAGAAGCACACTGTATTTCAAGAAAACGAAAAAGAGCCTATTCTATTGCAGCGAATGTTTTCAAGAACAGGAAATAATCTTTCTCCTCCGGTTATAGCAGTCACTGTACATTACTGTAAGCACATTTATTTAAAAGCGCACATAAATTCTAAAAGTATATATGAGGAGAGAGTTCTCCTTTCTGTCTGAGTTAGATTGCTCCTATATTAACCAACTCCGAGTAAATGCTGGGCGGGAAAGGGCCTTTGGAATATATCTTCTTTGTCACAGACTTAATACTCCAGTTAAATTCTGGCATTTGCATGTTGTCTTCAAGAGATTATGAATACAAAGGACCTTTCCCGTCGTTTTAACTTGGTCCATGACTAGACGACCTACTGCCTCTACTCTCCTTCAATCGACATACCGTGGAAGATACTTTTCATTTATTATCATATGAGGTTACTTCTAAGATATGTTCCCAATCTTCCATAGTTCCTTCTGTGGTAACTAAACCAATGGGAGCTTTGAAAACATGACGGATACATGTCAATCTGCAATCACTGACCAACACATCAAAACGGCCAAGTTCTCTTCACATGGCACATACCCATTTCAATATAGGCTCTCGGGAGTATCATTAGCATCGATGAATATACAATCACATAAACTCACTCTCTCAATCATATTTTCCACATCGCATAATCCTACAATATGTCTTTTAACATAAATGAGGCTTTGCAATATAAGAATCAACAATATTAATCATATATTTCGTTATGACCATTTTAATATTCCTTCACTTCATGGTTAGCAATCCTTCTCATTACCTTCTCCTTTGTTCCATTTGCTTACTTAGTTCACAACGCTATTGAAATCTTATACCTAATTTTATAGCTTCTCATTCAGCACCGCCCATTATAGAAGCAATACTGAATGAAGCTAGAGAGGCAGTAGAGCTGGAAGCACCTATATTCAATGCCTCTGTTTGCTGCTGAGATCTAAACCTTTCCAAAAGTGTAGGTGGACTTGAAGGATTACTGTTGTCATCATCATCCTCTACATCATCTTTCGTGAAGTCATCTTCGTCATCATCTTCATCATCCTCAAAATCAACACTGCTTATGGGATCGTCAGCATCTCCTATAGACGTTTCAGTCTGAAAAGTAAAAAAAAAAAAGAATATGTTATTATGAATTGGAGCTTATTACATCAAGTACTTGTTATATGTAGATTAAATTCGTCTATTTAGAGCCTGTAAGAAAGGTTTATTTCATATATAATATGTTAATGTAACGATGAAAACCATTGTATTGATTTGTAACTCAGAGTTGTCATTCTATTCTAAAAGAAGAGTTTCTGGTAATTTCTCGTAGCCGCCAGATGTGTATATTGCGTGACATACTTTCGCCCTAAACTTCCGAGAAAACGGGTCCTGGTATAGAAGAGGATGATATGCGTGTATCCAGCAGAGGTTAACATAGAACATCTTTGGGTTAACATCTGCTCTTGTGCAATCATTGGATTCCTGGTTAATCATTTTTTACATTTGAAACTGGTTTTCAGAAAATTTATAGTTGACCTTTGGAAATTCGTCATTTCCTGTCATCACTCGAGTCTCACATCATAGACACTTACAAATATCAGGCCTGTATTATTTTCACAAAATGTCTGTGAATTTTTATCAAAAGGAGAACTGTGAGTATTTTACGAATGTGGTAAGATATTGTAAATATTAGTCTTAAATATAGTTATTGTTGTTGAGTTTGCGGGCTATTATTTTCTTTTTCTATTTTCTAAGTTGAATTAATTATTAAGGGAATAGGACATTGAAGTAGATTTTACATAATCTATGTTTATGATAAAGGTGATCGCAAGATACCAGATCATTTAACTGCAACGTAAACGTGCCGAAACGACACGAATTGTACCATATATAACAAAATTACCGTTACACGACCGAAAAGGCATCAAATTTGGCATATGACATCCTTGAACACGATTACATTCTTTTAGAATAGGAACCCTCTAGAATTTTTAAGAGAAATTCGGGAGATTAAATTTAAAGATGGCCGATATTTATTAACAAAATACTTTTCAGGTGATATAAGTAATATAATGAAAATTTGTTTTATTAAATTTGTAGCTTGGTTCACTAGAACTTTAATTTGGACATTACGATAGTAGCAATGCATATAATTTGCACAATATAGAAAATAACCAGCGAATTGTCGAATTTGCCTAAAACAAACTGTGTAAAATGTAATTTTTCAGTTTTTCTAAAACAATGTGCCTAAAACAGTTTGTCTAGCAGAATTTGTTTGAAGTACGATTCATCTACAAGCTAATTGTCTAAAATTATTTTGTATCAGCCGTATATATGTATATATATATATTTTTGGGCTCAAGCCATGTCGTCCTGATGGAAGTTCCTATAGGGTAGCTTCCTAGGGTATATTACAACTACGGCGATATTCCCAGAGAATTTACCTTAAGGTACCAGAATTCTAACTCCTGGAGCGAATATCCCTCCTGAAAGGGATATCGCGACATATCAGAGGACGTATTCTTGACACGCCACATGGCAATCTGCATCCTGACAGAGATTTCGTCTCGCAGGGGCAATTGGCAAGAAACGAATTCGGGAAAGAAAAAGGGGGAGCCGCTCCCAAGGCTCCTTATCTCCCGTTTCGTAAGCGTGCCTGGCGCCAATCCTGGCGCCATCTGTATTCCTTTTTGCGTAGCTTAACAACTCGGTGTTTTTTCCTGTGTTTCTCGCAAATCTTGGATTTATTCTGCTTTTCATGGATTCTCCGTCTTCGTCAGCCTCTGATAAGTTGAGTACCATGTCTGTTATGTATAAATGTAGGCTCTTGGTGAATTTTTGAGTGATTAATAGGATTAATCTTTGTTACAAGAGCCGTAGCCTACCGGAGGCGTCATGGACGCTGTCGCTCGCTAGGTATAAGTTTAGTTAGTCAGAGCGACATTCCCGGTTGTTTTGCTTTAATAAATTTTAGCTATTTAGCATTACATAGGATTTCCTTTCGTGCTTAGTATTATTTTGGCGAAGTATTCGCCATTCTGGCCTACGCTAGGCCATGTAGCCTAGTCGTTTGGTCCTAGTACTTCATGCATGATTTTGGTTTTTCCGAGTGTATTAAAATTTTATTGAAGCTTTAGGCTATGTTTTATACATTTAAGATTGTGTGGAATATTTCCAAGATAGTATACGAGTGAGTTTCGGTGATTTAGGTAATCGATTCTCTTGGTGCCTAGGCTAAGTTGCTTATGGAGCCTTAGTATACTTTCTCATACTCCCCGGTTGCTTTCTTTTCTTCGGAGAAGGTATGCAATCCCTTTCCCTCTGTTTAAGCCTTGGGCTTATCCCTAAGTGGTTTTTTCCGAATTAATTTTCGATAAAACTATACTGGGGTGTTACTGTACCTTCCTGTTCCAGTAAGTCTGGTTCAAGAGGGACAGAACAACAGAGTTTTTTAGTCTGAGTCTGTGTTTGTCTGGCTTGGGGTAGAGTCTCCCTCGCTGGCCTGACACAGACAAAGGTGGCTTAGCCTCCTTAGGTCACTACCGAAGGTTTCTGTGGATATGATTCCTTCTTTTGTGATCTACCAGACTAGTCCTTGTTGCTGTTCTCGGGGGAGGATAAGTTTCTTTCCCTGGGAGTAGCAACACCTTCCTTGCTTTGGTGCTCTGGGAGCTGGCAAGTATTGCTGGCCTTCCCCCTTGGGTCTCCCTTAGGCTGAGATAAGTTTCTTGGCTGCGGGTGACCCGTCACTAAAACAAGGTTGGTAGGACCCTCTTTTGTCCCTTCCCCCTCTATCTCCGTAATGGCATAGCCATTACAGTACTGTACGTCGTTCTACATCTGGACCTAGAATAGGTTAGGATGTGGAATTGACTCAGCGGCAAGGGTCTTATATTTTGAGTGCTGCCCGGACCTCCCTTGGTCCCTCATCCATGCCTGCCTGTAGAGCCAGACGGCATTGGTCAGGAAGCCTGAATTAGATTCTCCCCTTCCTTATATGCACTCTTTCGGATTGCCGGGCTTAGAGGTAGTGTACACTCTTATCCCGGCATCCATCCTATTTTTCTTCTAGTGCTGTACCCGACCCGGCTGCCGGCCTATGAGGCCGGCAGCCGGGCGGGTGTAGTCCTCTGGTTCTTTTGCTGCCGGCTGGCATCGGTCCTGTACCTTTGCCGGCCGGTTAATGTCAGCCCTTGTCTGCCGGTCACCAAGAGTGTGGCCGGCAGCTGGGTACTACCTTGTGTAGTTGCCGGCCGGCAGCCATTGCCGGCCGGCATTGGCTGTTGCCGGCCGGCAATTGCTGCCGGCCGGCACATGCATTTGAACCAGAGTTCTGCCGCCTTATAGCTGTTAAGTAGTATACTTTAAAGCTAGTTATGGTGTGTTGCCGGCCGGCACGTATCCTCCTATACTGTACTAGTATTCTTCAGTATAACATATACAGTAAGAAGAAAACTATAGTATGGGTTTTGGTACAGCACTGTGTGTTCTAACACTTTTGTGTTTTCTTGCACAGTCCTTTGCTGTTGCCCTACAGATAGGAAAGTGAGTTCTTTCCTGTCTATTATCCAGGATTTTAAAATCATTGCTTAGGTGTGAGCTTCACCTGTTTCCTCTGGAAACTTTGCATTGGTTACTCTAGAAGAGATTAACCATTTGATTTTATTATCTGGAAGGCTGCAACAATGGGTTGTGAGGGAAACACAAGTGTGTGTCTTTCCTTTATGAATTGTTATGCTATACTATGCATATCCAGTGATACATAGTTCACTTGATACTCATGGAAATTTCTTCTCTTTACAGGAGGACCCTCCGAAGTGCGGAAATGTTTTATGCAACGTCCGCAGCAAGAACCTCTGCGGACATGAGTTTTGTAGGAGACACGCAGCATGCGCTGTCTCCAAGGATGATCTCCAGTATTGGGACCCTCAGGTATGTACTGTGTGCACTAACCTGATTACTGAGGCCTTTGATTCCCCTAGGACGGCGGAATCAAGGGATATAGCAAGGGAGAAGCTTCGTACCCGGGTAAGGGGCTTCCAAAAGAACACCTCTGGCCCTTATCTTCCAAGTGAGAAGATGAAGGCGTATCTTTTCCCTAAGGCATCAGCTGATGCAGTGATTCCCCAGCCTCAAGAGGAGATCCCCCAAAGTCAGATCCAGGTGGATGCTGAAGTCGCGGTCGCGATGCAAGACATCCAGTTAGATGACAGGATGTCTGACATGGACGAGCGTTTGGAAGAGGGCCAGGATGAAGTTCAAGCCCCGGACGTCGTAGAGGAAGAGGTCGACGAGGTGTCGGCTACTCCGGTTCAGATTCCGGAGCCTATTCCCTCAATATCGGCCGGTCTCCCAGTAGAGCTGGGACAGGCCCTCTCTTCGATTGTTGGAATGATCCAACAAATGCAGAAGGAGAATCAGGAGAAGGCGGCTGCTATGGAACTGCGGATGCAGTACCTTGCAGAATCACATGGGCCCCAGAAAAGGCTCAATGTGAAAGACCTTCCCTTGTGCTCAGAGGCTAACCCATGGAGGTATGCTGAGCACATGCCGATGACGACTGGAAAGATCGTCATCTCGGATAAGCTGGGCTCAGTTCCCCTAGAGGAGGTGGAATTCTGGCCCAGCAAGGCATCATATCCGGACTGTTATGTCCGGCTGAGAAAGGAACCAGCTTCAAAGGAGGAGACAGAGCCGAAGGAGGTCATAGTGATGGACCATGCTAAGGCTCAAGCTCTACTTTCATCCTCGATGAAGGAGAGGGGCTTCTCTAACTCGAAGGTAGCTGCATTGAGCAAGAAGCTCCCTTCCTTTGTGTCCTCTCCTGCTAGAGCCTTCCCCATTTTACAGAAAGGGTTTGCGGCTGTCCTAAAAGCAGTCGAGGCCGGCAAGCCTTGCCCCTCCCTGGAGGAGTGTAAACCCTTGTCGCTGGCCCTGCCTATGGACCACAAAGACTGGAAGGACGTCCATCTGACGTTCTCAGTGGGAAAGTTGGAGGCTGATATTGCCGGACGGCAATTCGGCGAGGACCTCCCCAAGCTGTCTGACTTTCTTTTGCGAAGAGAGTTCGAGACAAAAGAAAGACTGGCTGCCTCAATGTCTCTTCAGACTACTCTTGAGACGATGGCAAGTGACCCCAAGGTCCATGAAATGTTCATGGTGGTGGCTAAGACTCACCTGGCCACGGTGACGAAGGACCTTTATGGCTTCGTCAAGGCGAGGAGAGCTTGTAGGGAGTTCGTGTTCACCGGGGCTACGGTGAGGCACGAGCCAAGGAAATTAATCTCCTCCAACATTTGGGGAAAAGACCTTTTCCCTACCGTTGATAGGGAAGTTGTTGATAAGGCCGCCGTGGAGAATAGAAACCTTCTCCAGAAGTGGGGCCTGGTTATCAAAAGAAAGTCTTCCCCAGATGAGGGTCCTCAACCAAAGAGGAAGACTATGAGGCTAGGCTACCGTCTCGGCCAGCCAAGCCCTCTAGACAGCAACAGCAACTGCAATTGCCATTGCCTCCAGTGCCCCAGATGGTGGCACAAACCCCGACCTCTTTTCAGTGGGTACCCCAGGCTGTGTCGACTCAGTCCACGGTATTCACCCCAACGTTCGAAGGACAGTCTTCTTCCTTTCGAGCAAAGCCTAGAGGAGCAGCCAGAGGCTCGTCTAGGCGCCCTTCAAGGGGAAGGGGATTCAGGGGTGGTAGTGGTCAGGGAGGCAAGACCTCAGGACGGCAGTCCAAGTGAAATGATACCGGTAGGAGGGAGACTGCTGAAATTTTGGGATCGTTGGACCTTCGATCCCTGGGCCCACAGCCTACTCAAGAATGGACTGGGCTGGAGCTGGTACAGCACTCCACCCCCGTGCCTTCGGTTTTTCCAACACTCCACCCCCGTTCTGGAGGAGTACGTTCAAGAGCTGTTGGAGAAAAAAGTGATCCGAAAGGTGAAGTCCATCAAATTCCAAGGGAGGCTGTTTTGTGTTCCCAAGAAAGACTCGGAAAAGCTCAGAGTCATTCTGGACTTGTCGCCACTCAACAAGTTTATAGTGAATTGCAAATTCAAAATGCTAACATTGCAACACATAAGGACCTTACTGCCCAAGAGGGCATACTCAGTCTCTATAGACTTGTCAGACGCCTATTGGCACATTCCAATCAGCCGTCGACTCTCCCCCTACCTAGGGTTCAGGCTACAACGGAGACTATACGCCTTCAGAGCCATGCCATTCGGGCTAAACATAGCCCCAAGGATTTTCACGAAGCTTGCGAGCGCAGCTCTCAAACAATTACGCCTAAAGGGAATTCAGGTAGTAGCCTACCTGGACGACTGGCTGGTGTGGGCAGCATCCGAGACAGAATGCTTGCAAGCTTCCAGTCAAGTGATCCAGTTCCTAGAGTACCTAGGCTTCAAGATCAACAGAAAAAAGTCTCGACTTTCTCCATCTCAAAAGTTCCAGTGGCTGGGAATCCACTGGGACCTTTTGTCACACCGTTTCTCCATCCCGGCGAAGAAAAGGAAGGAGATAGCGGGTTCTGTCAAGAGACTTCTAGATTCCGAAAGGATATCAAGACGCGAACAGGAGAGGGTACTAGGCTCTCTCCAGTTTGCTTCGGTGACAGACCCAGTGCTAAGAGCACAGCTAAAGGATGCAACCGGAGTTTGGAGAAGGTATGCATCAAACGCGCGAAGAGATCTGAGAAGACCAGTGCCGCCTCGGCTACGTACTCTTCTCAGGCCTTGGTCCCAAGCCAGACATCTAAAGAAGTCGGTTCTTCTTCAGCCACCTCCCCCGTCGATGACGATTCACTCAGACGCCTCAAAGGAGGGTTGGGGAGGTCACTCTCATCGTAAAAAAGTCCAGGGGACTTGGTCCAAGCTATTCAGGACCTTTCACATAAACTTTCTAGAAGCTATGGCAGTGCTCCTTACCTTAAAGAAAGTCTCCCCGCGTCACTCGATCCACATAAGATTGGTGATGGACAGCGAGGTAGTTGTGAGATGCTTGAATCGACAAGGGTCGAGGTCACCACCTCTCAACCAGGTGATGTTGGCCATTTTCCGATTGGCGGAAAAGAAGAAGTGGTACCTGTCGGCAGTTCACCTTCAAGGAGTCCGCAACGTGACAGCGGACGCTCTATCCAGGTTCACACCGATAGAGTCGGAATGGTCCTTAGACGCAGGATCATTCTCCTTCATTCTGAATCAAGTCCCAGAACTGCAGATAGACCTCTTTGCGACGAAAGACAACAAGAAGTTGCCCCTGTACGTGTCCCCGTACGAGGACCCCTTAGCAGAAGCAGTGGACGCGATGTCCCTCGACTGGAACAGATGGTCCAGGATTTATCTGTTCCCCCCTCACAACCTTCTGTTGAGGGTCCTCAACAAACTGAGATCCTTCAAGGGGGTAGCGGCAATAGTGGCCCACAAGTGGCCGAACAGCGTGTGGTTCCCCTTGGCGTTGGAACTACAGCTGAAGTTTGTGCCGCTACCACATCCAGTTCTGACCCAGCGAGTCCAGATGTCGACTGTCTGCGCTTCATTACAGAAAACCCGGACCCTGCAGCTCATGATTTTCTCTCCCTTGCGGTGAGAAAGCGTTTCGGGATTTCGAAAGCCAGCATAGACTTCCTAGAGGAATGTAAGTGCAAATCTACTAGAAGGCAATATGAGTCATCTTGGAGAAAATGGGTGGCCTTTGTCAAGGCGAAGAGTCCGCAGGAGATCTCGACAGACTTCTGCTTATCTTTCTTCATCCACCTCCATGGTCAAGGGTTGGCAGCTAACACGATTTCAGTGTGTAAGTCTGCTTTGACGAGACCCATTCTATATGCCTTCCAGGTCGACCTAGGTAACGAGATCTTTAATAAAATTCCGAAAGCCTGCGCTAGGCTCAGACCATCAGCACCTCCAAAGCACATTTCATGGTCTTTAGACAAAGTTCTTCATTTCGCTTCTCTGTTGAGCAATGAAGAATGTGCGTTAAAGGATTTGACACAAAAAGTTATTTTCCTATTTGCACTCGCGTCCGGGGCCAGGGTTAGTGAGATCGTAGCCCTCTCGAGAGAGGCAGGTCGTGTTCAGTTCCTGGATGGGGGGGAACTGAACCTGTTTCCGGATCCTATGTTTCTCGCCAAGAATGAGTTACCCACCAACAGGTGGGGTCCCTGGAGAATCTGCCCTCTGAAAGAAGATGCATCTCTATGTCCAGTAGAATGCCTAAAGGTCTATCTTCGTAGAACTTCAGACTTCAAGGGTGGTCAACTATTCAGGGGAGAAACATCAGGCTCAAATTTATCTCTGAATCAACTCAGAGCGAAAATCACATATTTTATTCGCAGAGCGGATCCTGACAGTACACCCGCAGGTCACGATCCGAGGAAAGTTGCCTCATCCTTAAATTTCTTTAATTGTATGGACTTTGAACATCTCCGTTCATACACTGGCTGGAAGTCTTCCAGAGTGTTCTTTTGCCACTATGCAAAGCAAGTAGAGGAACTAAAGAGATCTGTGGTAGCAGTGGGTCGTGTTGTTAACCCTACTGTTTAACTCTGCGAGGAACAGTGGTCTTAATAGGGACGATTAAATCCAGGGTGAGTGTGTAGTTACATACTGTACTACAAACTAAGTGAGGGCACTGTGTTGCCCATGTAGACTGTTCCATTTCCAAAGGTGAACCTAGCATAAGTGCAGACATGTGTGCCGAGCGTTTCTAACGCTAATGTCATTGATTTGTAATACAGACTTTTATGACTTTGATACCTCGGTATCTTAAAAGTGGCATTTAATGTTTTTTCTTTCAGACAAACAAGTTCTGTTTACTATCATACTTATGCTTAAAGTTTTGGGTTATCCTCTTCTATATATATATATATATATATATATATATATATATATATATATACATATATATATATATATATATATATATATATATATATATAATTGTGGTTACCCTGTCTATTTATTGCCTGTCAATAAACTGGTTCTTGAGAACCTTGCATCTCCTTCACCTGTGTCAATTTATTGGTATAATTGAGCATTCATTCTATGTACCTTATCTGGGATAATTCTAATAGAATTGTTCCTTTATGCAAGCTATGTTGCATTGGTTTTCCTCCTATGCGGATATAAACCTTTGTCCAATACAAGTATTGTGCGGAGAACTGGTCGATATTTCATATTGACGCAGTGGTTCTTTACAAACTATGCTTTACTTAATATAGGGTGAGACCACTATATTAGCTTGCTTGGTATTCATACATAGGTATATGTACTCTTCGAGACTTTTCCAGAGTCTAGTACGACTCTTCCCTGTAGGGGGCAGGAAGCTCTAACATGGTTTATAGTTAGTTGAAAAGATGTCTATCGGTAACATCTTAGGTCTCTAGGTCTAGTCGACCGGGAAAAATTACTTCCGGGGAGTACGGCACGTTCTGAGAATCCACATATACAGTAATGCTCTGGTATACTTCCATCAGGACGACATGGCTTGAGCCCAAAAAACGTATTTTGAGCGAAGCGAAAAATCTATTTTTGGGTGAGATGGCCATGTCGTCCTGATGGACCCGCCCTTGCTTTTCTAAGAAAGGGCTGTAGGACCCCTCCCTACATACAGTATCTGTAGCACCTCGTGTACGCTACAAGGAATACAGATGGCGCCAGGATTGGCGCCAGGCACGCTTACGAAACAGGAGATAAGGAGCCTTGGGAGCGGCTCCCCCTTTTTCTTTCCCGAATTCGTTTCTTGCCAATTGCCCCTGCGAGACGAAATCTCTCTCAGGATGCAGATTGCCATGTGGCGTGTCAAGAATATGTCCTCTGATATGTCGCGATATCCCTTTCAGGAGGGATATTCGCTCCAGGAGTTAGAATTCTGGTACCTTAAGGTAAATTCTCTGGGAATATCGCCGTAGTTGTAATATACCCTAGGAAGCTACCCTATAGGAACTTCCATCAGGACGACATGGCCATCTCACCCAAAAATAGATTTTTCGCTTCGCTCAAAATCCGTTATATATATATATATATATATATGTATGTATATTTATTTTGTACTGTATATATATATATATATATATATATATATATATATATACATTTACATATATATATATATATATATATATATATATATATTTATATATATATATATATATATATATATATATATATATATATATATATATATATATATATGTACACATTTATATATCTATATATATATTATATATATAATATATATATATATATATATATATATATATACATATATAAATATATATATATACACATATATATATATATATATATATATATATATATATATATATATATATATATATATATATATACCTTTATATATATTATATATAAATATATATATTATATATATATATATATATATATATATATATATATATACCTTTATATATATATATATATATATATATATATATATATATATGTATATATTTATATATATATATATATATATATATACTTAGTGTATATATTTATATATATATATATATATATATATATATATATATATATATATGATACTTCCACAGGTTTTCCCAGTATGATATTTACTGAGAAAACCTGTTAACAGCGGAAAGGAATAGTTACATACTCTTTACTCTGGTATTGAGTATAAATAGTTGTTTGTTATAATATGGAACAGAACTAAGTCTTTGGCTGTGAGAGCATCCGTCGTCGAAAGGCAGTAGAGTTCTCCGTAAACCCCACAGTACCCCCTGAAGCTTTTACCATCTTGTTCTCCTGCTCATAACCTTGGCCAAATGAAATGGCCGACAATTTACTTGAGGTCTCGGAAAGCACCGAGTGAGATCGTTTCTCGAACTCATATTTGACAATGAAAGGACTTCGTATCTCTGATGTGGACAAGTAATAAACGTGCATGATTAGTATGGTCCAATACAAACAATAGCGAGGTGAGTTCTTCCAAGGCTTCCACATGCAGAGAAATATTCTTTTCTCTGCGTACCTTGATGAAGATGAGAATACAAGTTTCATATCTCATGACCATGTCCTAGTACATGAAAGGAGGATTTTTCTTTAGCATGTCATTTCTCCAATCAGTGACTGACTTTGTGTATTTTGAGTTAACAATCATCATGTAAATGTCCTTCTGGAAGTTGTGCAGTGTCGAGAGAGTAGCTTGATGGACATGCCTGGTTCTAGTTAGATGAGATGCTTTCAGGTTTGAGTCTTCTGTGCCCTGTCCGAGGTCCGGCATATCATTCCCAGAGATTGCCTCCATATTTCAAATACTTAAATGCTGATCATGGTATTCAAAGTTGCGTTCATGTTTTCAGCTGCATAAAAATCAATCCACTCAAAACCTTTCTCAATATCTTCCATAATTCTGATGCTCCCTCAGGTAGAGGAATATATTTTATTTTATTATGAATAAAAAAATAATGAAATTCAACATTCGTGCCATAAAAATAAAGGAATCCAATAGGGCTCCTACTCTAATATCAGGAGTAGGTCTTGAGGGACCATCTTTCCAAATTTGGTGCTTTTATCAGCCCTGTAATGGTAATCTCAATATCTGATATTAGGCGACCTGACTGATGATTAAAACTAATGAAATACCTCTCTATTATATAAAAGAAATTTTTTTACTAAATTTGTTGCCAATAGAGTACAACAACCCCATCACTATCAGTTGTGTAGTTACTGTCGTGTGTTCTGACTAGCATCGATATCCCACTAAGGATGACTAGATACGATAGCTTTTTGTTTGAACCATTGTTCTCTTATAACATAACAATGAAATTAAATATATAGTATTTACACTTGTGCTGGCTCTACACCAGAGTGAAGAAGGTATTGGCTTGTGACAAGCTAAGAGTAGGTTGTGACTCAAAAGGCGAGATGAAAGCAACTGAGTAAGTTTTTTACGACCTATCGATTATGTATATACACAAGGTCCCGGTAGGAAGGTCACAAAATACAGACATGATATTTCTTGTCAAACCGGCAGCCGGTTCTGTTAACAGTTAACAATGGAGTATGCAGACATGTTAAAACAACCTGCTGTCAGTGTGAGGGGAGAGCCAAGATACAAAGGATAATATATAAGAAAAAGAAAAATGTCGTTACTATGTATGCTCGTGTGACACACAGGTGGTACATGGCTCCCCCCCCCCCCCCCCCTGAAAGTGACATACTGTTCATGTTAAATAGGGCGTCCTGATCTTGAGAGGCGAGCTGTAGGCGGGTCATTTGGCAGGAGATAAGCAGGTTTTAAACGATCAATGGTGACCCAGTCTTCTTTGCCACGATTGTTTATTAGGAATGCTTTCGGATTGCTTCTGATCACAAGGAAAGGGCCCGTGTAAGGGGGCGTTAGCGGTTGCTTGCTAGTGTCATTGCATAGGAAGACGTGAGTTGCAGAGTGCAAGTCTGTCGGTATGTGATGCTTCGCTGGGGCTTGTAAGTCTGGCGACGTGGAGTAAATTTTGCCATGACGTGACGTGTGCGCTGGAGAGCGTCGTAGGAGGTTGCAGAAGAAAAAATTTGGCAGGGACGACCAACGGGTCGCCATACACCATTTCAGCTGCCGAGATGTCCAGGGCGTCTTTAGGAGTGGTTCTCAGTCCAAGGAGGACCAAGGAAAGCTGAGTAAACCAGTTGGAGTCCTTGCAGTGGAACATCAAAGCTGCTTTGAGGGTGTAATGAAAACGTTCAACTATTCCATTGGCAGCAGGGATGTAGACAGTTGTCTGATGTAGGGTAATACCCAGGAGATTTGCTAATGATATCCATAATTGAGAGGTGAAAGTGGTACCCCTGTCAGAAGTAATATGCTCAGGGATACCAAATCTTGCTATCCATCCTGAGAGTAAGGCAGATGAACATGAGGCAGACGTTACAGTTTCCATGGGAATGGCTTCAGGCCAACGAGTGGAGCGGTCGATGACGGTAAACAGGTAACGATGTCCTTATGATGTGGGTAGCGGGCCTACTACGTCGACGGGAATGTGGGCAAAACGACGCTGAGGTTAAGGAAAGGTGCCCACACCTGAATCTGTCGGTGTACTTTGTAAGTTTGCCAAGAAGTACAGGCGCGGACCCAATACTTAGCATACTTAGTAATGCCGTGCCAAATGAACTTCATCTTCAGCAGCTGTGTAGTAGAAAGGCGCGATGGATGTGAAAGGCCGTGAATGAAATCAAACACCTGTCGGTGCATGGGAGCAAGAATCCCCGGTTGTGGTCTACCCGTACTGACGTCACAGAGGAGGGTGGTGTTGGAGTCGTCGAGGGGGACGTCTTCCCAACGGAGGGATGTGAAGGATGTTTAGAAAAGTTCTGGATGGAAAACTTCTAGGTACGACGTGAGGAGGTGGGTGTAGGCATTCGTGGTTGCGCTGAAGGGGAGAGCAAGGTTGGAGGGAGCGGGTTGAAAAAGTGTCGACAAGTACAAGTCTGCGTTGACCAATCGTCGGTGGGAGACATCGACCAGAAGGTGGAAATGAGAGAGGAAATCCACACCGTTGATAGGCAATGTAACGTCAGCAACAAGAATCTTCCAATTAAATTTGCTGTTTCCAAACAATAATATGAGGTTCTCATAACCGTAGGTGGGTATCGCAGATCCGTTAGCAGCTACCAGGCGGATGTCAGCAGACTTAAACAGACTACTTCGTGTCCTGAGGAGTTCCCTTGGCAAAAGAGCACGACAAGCACCCATGTCTACCAAAAATCGCACGCCCGTTCCTGCATCTTGTAAAAAGAAAAGATTAGAAATACAGGAGGCCACCGCCACGAGCGATGGCCTACTTACATGTTTTTTGACCACTGACAATCCTTGGCACATTTCTTCACGGCAGCCCAGAATCTGGAGTGGTACCGGTAAAACTGTGGCCGATGGGCAGTAGTAAGTGGCTGTAGAAGTCATTGGTTGGAGCGCGAGTGAGTGGTGGGTGATGGGTGATGGGTGGCTTTGTCACAGCTCCGGCATGCCATGGGGT
>NC_090728.1:78466333-78476333 GCF_036898095.1 Palaemon carinicauda
AAGAACAGTGTCATCAGCATACTCTAGGTCAGCTAATTTCCCGTTACCAATCCATTCCAATCCTTCTCCACCATCCACAACTGTGCTTTACATTCCGAAACCCATGAGGAGGATAAACAACATAGGTGACCACACATTCCGCTGGATTACTCCACTGTTCACGCGTAATTCATTTGATAGGACTCCACTAACATGAACTTTGTATTTGCTAAGCTCATTAAGAGACAATCAAATTTACATATCGCGAATATATATATATATATATATATATATATATATATATATATATATATATATGTACATATATACATATATATATATATATATATATATATATATATATATATATATATATATATATATATATATATATGTACATATATATATATATATATATATATATGTACATATATATATATAAATATATATATATATATATATATATATATATATATATATAGATAGATAGATAGATAGATATAGATATAGGTATATATATATATATATATATATATATATATATATATATATATATATATATATATATATATATATATATATATATATATATATATATATATATATAATATGTGTGTATGTGTGTAAATTTAGAATATAATAAGAGGTTAAGCCCTTACTATCAACAAAAACTCTAAATTCATAATACACAAATTTATCCCTTAAAAGGACTCAATCTGTCATAAAACGATCCTTGTTCGTATTATCTCCCTTAGATATAGAATTGAAATCAGGAAACTTCTGCACTTTGCTCAAAATACTGTGTCTTCTATAAGTATGCTGCTTTGAGTAAAAGATCGTTTGACTTCCAAAAAGACAAAAGGAAAAGGAAGATTTTAATCCTTTTAAATCATGAATGAGAGTTTTGCACAAGATTAAATCATGGCAAAACCAAAGGACTGAAAACTCATGTTTAGCAATTGGATAGAATAATAAAGAATAACAGATTATTTTGTACATTACAATATTGCAGTCATGGCTCTCATTTACTAGGTTTTCATAAAATACGTACATAAATCACCTATAAAAAATTAGATATGAAGCTCAATGAATTACATAACTGGCACAGAAAAGTAAATGTTTCCATAAACTTTGACGAGAAGACTCTGGAAATACGTTGGAAACATTTAGCTCACAACAAACAAAGCCAAAGAAAACCTTTGTCAAAATCTTACTTTGGTCCTTTTGCCTGCCCTTGCTGCCTCTTCCTCGTCGCTGCTATAGGATCTGGCACTGTGGAGAGCCAATGAATTTATCTCGCTGTCCTCTTCATCCCCTCCCGTTGGTCCTGCAATTCCAGCAGGAGACAGAGTTGAAGGAAGATGTTGAAGGTCCGCCGCCGAAGAGGCGAGATCGAGAGAATGCAGAGGGGATTCCGACGTCGACGGAGGAAGGGTACTAAGGTCAAGTTCCAGCTGGGATGTCAAATTGTGAGTCAAAGTATGGCGTCTTAGGTCACAATTACGACGGAAAACCTGGTACAATTAGAGAAAAAAAAACCAATATCAATCTGTAATTGCATACATGAAGTAATAATTACTCCCATCGCTTTGTCCTAAAACTGCAACCAAATAGGCCAACTAATTGTAGGTATTCAATTACAACTATGGCCAATTCCAATGCGACTTCGATAACATAAAGCTGTAATTTGTATAATGGCTAATTTCAAAACCTAACATGATATAAACACATATAAACTAAGTTTCCAGTCATTTTAAAACTGTAATTGATTGGAAAACCCTTACATAACTTAAACCTAGGCCTTAGAAAATTATCCTTTATTTTTTTTTTTCATATGCTCATCAGTTGCATATTTGAAAATATAATGATCCGCAAAATGCATAAAAGGTCGACCATTTGAAAGCTGATATAACATAATTTGAAGATACTTCTGTAATTCATAAGTCATCGATTTATTATTAAGTCAGAATATTGATATGAAATCCATTGTCGAAAACACTAGAGAGAGAGAGAGAGAGAGAGAGAGAGAGAGAGAGAGAGAGAGAGAGAGAGAGAGAGAGAGAGAGAGAGAGAGAGAGTCTCAAGGCAAGACAAAATGAGATCCAGCATGTTCTATTTTTTTTACCTTATCGCACTGCATGCAAGTATATGGTTTGATGTCTGTGTGTGTCAGAAGGTGGGTCTTCAAGTTGCTCCTCTGGTTAAAGCTCCTTCCACAAGTGGGACACTTATGCGGGGATTCCTCCATGTGTAGAATCCTGTGTACAGCCAGGGTACGGCTCTGACAAAAGCCTTTGCCACAGTCTGTGCATTTGAAAGGTTTCTCTTTACTGTGGATGTACCTTAAGGAGAAGAGAAAAAAAAAACAATGCGTATTAGAGGACACATGGTTGTCTATTACATAATTTTTTAAGCAAAATCTATACCTCATCTACTCCATTGCAAAATCCTATAACCTAAGAAATACATTCACATGACCTCACAAAATAATAATATCCGCAAAATTAGTTGCAAAATGAAGTAGTGTGATGGGAGTGGCGGAGTAATTAACATAAAAATAGCTCCCAACCAATTACATGTGTACTGTACATTCAACGTTTTTGTCAATAAGGTTGACTTTGGCATAAAACTAGACTTATAATAACGGAATGATAATATAGTTGAAAATAGCGTGTTACTTCAACAGCTTTTTGATGTGGAGTCTGATGGTGCTTGTAGTGCAGAAGAAAACGTTCATAGGGCATACTTCTTTATTTGTATGTGTTGCATTCTGTATACACATTACATGGCTCACTCCTTAAAGCTGACATGTATGTAAAAGAGGGTGACCAGCTCTATAGAGTCATGCTGTTAGTGGGTTGTCTTGCAGGATATAAGCTGGTTTTGGGCAGTAAAATTATGATGGATGACAAGCAATGGGCCTGAGTATGTGGGCGTAAGCAGTGGATTGCAAGTGTCGTTGCTGAAGAAGACGTGTATTGGGGTACAATGGTAACATTCCACCATTCAGTTGGCAGCAGGATGATGCAAAGATGTCCTTATCCTGTTAATAACTGAAAAGTGAAAGTGACAACCATGTTAAAATTATCGTGCTCCGGGATGCCAAACCTTGCTATCCATCTGGAAAGCAAGGCAGCAGTACATGAGTTGCATCTTGTATGGGGATGGCTTCAGGCCAGCGAGTACAGCAATTGGTAACTGTGAAAACGAAATAGTTTTCTTAGGACGTTGGTAAACAGCCAACAACATTAACATGAATGTGGGTAAAATGACACTGAGGTTGATGGAAGGTGCCCACACCTTAATGTGTGAGTCGATGCACTTTTGAAGTTTGATATGAAATACAGGTGTGGGCCCAATCCTTGCCATTATTGGTAATGCCATACCGTAAGGACTTTGATTTCAGTAGCTGTGCAGTAGCTCAGCACAAGGGATGTGAGAGGCCATGTTATGAAAAGTGACGTTTTACTAAGGCCTTGTAATCAATTCCCAGGTGGATGGTGGCCAGCGTATTTCCGGAAAAGGCGCCATCGAAGGGATTCAGTTTACCAGGTATATTTTCAATGCTACAATTATATTCAGAAATGGCAGAGAGATGTTGGTATTAAAGGGTGGGCCAGTTGTCTGAGTGTCCATTGAAGGCGTGCACACGTGGCATTTAGTCTGTTCAAATGACGAAACATCCCCTCTAAGCAGTGGAAGAAGTGACGGACAGCCAAATACATCACCTGTAGATCATAGTCGAAGGTGGAGTAGCTGAATTCTGACTTTGAAAGTTTTTTCACTGAAGAGAGCCATTGATCTTTTGCTCGAGACACACCCCTACAGCTACGTCACTGGCATTAGTGGAGACTAGGAGGCAGTTGGCATAGGAATAATGAGAGCAGTAGCAAGGTGTAGGGCTATCTTTACGTTGAAAAGGTCAGTTCCTGAAGGGGGCCCCACTCAAGGTTTTTTTCCTTGCCCTTAAGTGAGATGTAGAGGTGGGCAAGAGCATCAATGATGGCTGGCAAGAACCAGTGATGATAGTTCTCCATGACCACGAACTCCTGCAGTGCTTTGATGGTCGAGGGTATGGAGAAATTAGGTACTGGTGATACCTTCTCTTGGAAGGTGTGACCGCCCTCAGGAGTGATGTGATGATTAAAGGATGCCCCTTCCTTGATGCCAAAGTTACACTTATCATAACTGATTACAAGGCTGTTTTAATGCAGACAGCTAAGGGGTAGTGTGTAGGTGATGTGAGTGGTCTTCTTTGACGGGGGAGAATATTAGTATATCATTTACATAACATACACAAAAGGGAATGTCCCATATGATGCCATCCATGAGTTATTTAAATGTGAGCCCTGCATTAAAAAGGCCAAAGCAGGAGTAACTTAAAGTATATGTGCTAAATGCTGTGGTGGTGGCCTTCTTGGGGATGTCTTTTGGGTTAATGGGCACCTGATAATACCCTTTAATTATGTCGAGGGTCGAAAATACTTTATCACTGTAAAGGTAAGTGGTGATGTCAGTGATGTTGAAAAGTGGTATTGGTTCTTTTCTGTCTCCATATTAAAAAACTTGTAATCCCCATAAGGGCATATGACTCCATCCTTTTTCAAGACGATGGCCCTATGCTTGGGGCCTTTGACAAAGGCCCATTTCTTCCGTTTTGGCGAATGTGCATTTTTCAGTTGTCAAACGAACTGGTGCCAAACATCAGAATCTTGCAAACAAGGGATCCTGTCCTCTTAATATGGTTATAGATACCATGGTTGGTAGGAACATTGGGCATCTGGCATAGTTCTGAGTGGAAGATATTTGGATATAAAGTAAGGAGGTGAGGGTAAGCATCCAAGGGCAGAATGAAGTGGAAAGTGAGGTCAGAGGGAGCAGAAGATAAAGGTGTGGACAAATAAGATCTGGCATTGACTAAGAGTTACTGTACGATGTTAATCAGGAAGTGGATATGGGCGATGAAAACGGAACCAATGAGAGGCAATATAACATCAGCAATTATTATGTTCCACCGGTACTGGAAGCCCCCAAAATTACAGTGTTAGCCTCTTGTAACTGTAGGAGGGGGATAGCATACTTATTACTGACCACCAGGTGGACATCAGTAGTCTTGAAATGATAATGCTGCTGCCTAAAGAGGGACATTTCTTAGCAGCAGCCCAAATTCTGGAATGATAGTAGTATAACTGAGAGCGAGGGGCATCATCCTGTGGCTGTTGAGGGCATTGGTTGGGGTGCGGGCATGGGGTGACATAGGTAGGAGGTGGGTGGCTTTGTCATTGCAAGGGCATATTACATGGTGGTCATCAATGTCTTATAACATTTAACTCAGCTTCAGTTTAGACTACACTTAGACTACCTATACAGAAACACGCAGTAGGGAAGAAAATAAACTTATGACATAAATCAAACGTCTCTCCATTTGTATTGAAAGGAGAAGCTACAAAAAAAATAAATGATGCCATGAGCATTCCCTGCAATCATGATAATCAGCGTGTCTTGGGCGCTATGTGTGTTGACTGACTTATGACCATATATAATAGGGTGAGTAAAAGTGAATATGATACCATGTGTCAACTGATGGAAAAGACTATAATTTTTAAAGAACGATCTCCCTGGTCTGATGGGGGAGACTTTAGAGAAAAAGAGGGCAAAACAAGGAAAGAAAGAAAGTGAAATAGGTTGAAACCTGAAAGTACTTGGGTAAAATACAAAACTGCAATATACCAATATAATTACCTACTAAGAAGGAAAAGAAAATGAATACTATAAGACCAGCGAAGTTGCAACAGACATAAATAAGTTATATCCTCACCTAGATGGTATAATGGGAAATGTAAATGAAAAAAGACTACCAGAGGTGTACAGTAACCAGGAACTACCAAATAATTTTCTAGAATTCTTTAAAAACAAAAATAAGAAAATAATCACTAAGTCATTTACAAATATTAAACATTAGATAAATGCTACATTAGATATACAAGTAAAATTAACGATATTCAATAATATAACACAAGATGATGTCTCCAGAATTATCAAGAGAGCAAAGGAAACAAGCTGTGCGATCAATCCAATGCCAATATCTGAAGCAACTGGCGAAAGAAACTTTTTAGTAAAGCTGATATCATTATGAGAATAGGAAATACAAGCATCAATGAGTGCAAGTTTCCCAAATCTGAGAAAGGGGCTAGAGTTACACCAGTTCTGAAAAGTACTCTAGATTATCAGGAATTAAGCTCTTATAGTCCTATTATGTATCTAACCTTTATTTCAAAAGTGCTAGAATAAGTATTTCTTGAACAACTAATTCGTCCCTAAGAAGAAATAGAAGCTTTTCCAGACAATCAGTCTGCTTACAGAAAATTATACTCTACGGAGACACCTATCTGTTCTGTTGCAAATGATAGACTGGAAATGATGGAGGAAAACAAATGTGGTATTTTAATATTACTTGCTGCTTTTGATACAGTTGTACATGAGCTGCTACTAAATGATTTATGGTCCATCAGTATTGAAGATCAAGATTTTGAATACCTAAAAGACTACTTGGTTGACTAGTATTACTCTGTGCCAATTGGAAACTTATTCATCATATGAACCTTTAAACAGAGGGCTACCTCAAGGGAGTGTACTGGGCCCAATCTTATTCTGTATCTATCCTATTGGTCTGTCAAAAATACTACAAATGCATGGAGTGAAGTTCAAAGTATTTGCAGATGATACACAATTTTACATCTCCAAAAAATGATATAGACGACACTACTGAAACTCTGAACCGAATTCTTGCCAGTGATAGGGAATGTATGACAATCAAACAACTAAAATCAAATGAAAATAAAACTGAGTTTATGGTGATTGGGAAGAAAGACAGCGTAAGAAACTTGGGTGATATTCAAATAAACATAAATAACAATGGTGCCCCGATATCTAGTAGTTTGTGATCTAGGCGTATATCTTGACTGTAACGTTTCTATCAATGCCCAAATAAGTAATGTAGTAAAAACTGCTGGTTATCATCTTAGACATATTGCTTTTATAAAGAAATACCTGGATGAACATTCATTTTGCAAAGAAACTTGTGATACAGGGGGGGTAGGAGCAAGGGGGGGGGGGGCGGCCTGGAGGTGGTATTACCCACCCTCCCCCCACAATTTTTTGCTGAGAATAAGCTTTTAAACATTCAGATTTACATTTTGTAAATGCATTTCATCCCTCGCAACAGCCCTTGTACAGTCTCACCCTCCCACCCCACCCCCGCCACGTAAGTATCATGTTAGTACCCAGCATCATAGTTTCACAGTCCCGTCACTCGTCACTCGCTTAGTTTTACAGAGAGCAGCCCCCATATTGGGAATCAAGCCACTTATAAGGTTTGATCCCCAGTGCATACCGTGCAAACATATGTTAATCTATCCATCATCACCAAACACTATTATAGTAACAAACTACATCATTGATACGCAGTCATAAATTGGAAACATGAAACATGCGAACACATGTAGTTGACGAATATCGCACATATAAACATATGTATAAATGATATATATATATATATATATATATATATATATATATATATATATATATATATATATATATATATATGTATGTATATATATATATATATATATATATATATATATATATATATACATATATATATATATATATATATATATATATATATATATATACACATATATATTATATATATATATATATATATAATTCCTTCATAATTCTTTTTAAATATGTATACTTTTATATAATTTCAGAGCTTATGAACTGTTAATTATACATTATTCATACACTTTTAATATGTATATTTTCTGGTCTCAGGCATGACTTTCAAATATTTATGTTTATATTAGAAATATGCTTGTTCTTAATTTTGCTTACTTACAATTATTCTATATATATATATATATATATATATATATATATATATATATATATATATATATATATATATATAGGCCTATTGGTATTTTATGATTGTTATTGTGTAAAAATTGGAATTGGTCACATAAAAATCTTCCAAAAATATGATTTTGGTTTTGATACAATATGCTATCAGATGCCAGGAAATTGCATCTGAGGGTGTTTCCTCATAAAAATTTTGGGGGGAGACCCCCAGACACCCCCCCCCCCCACCTCCATGCCTTCGCGCCTGCGGCTCCACCTTCAGTGTCATTTCGAACTTTAGCCCCCAAACAGGAAAACGCTCCTACGCCCCTGTGATATACAGTATTATTATCAGGATTGACTACTGTAACTCCATCTACTACAATTCACCAAACTGCAACTTAAAGTACACAGTTGGTACAAGGTTGTGACTCAATTGCTTTCATCCCGCTTTTGAGTCACGACCTACTTTTGGCTCGTCACAAAAGCATAATAAACAGAGGAGCAAGACTGATAAAAGGTGTCACACCATGAGAAAAGATCACTCTTATAGTAGTCAATTTACACTGGCTGTCTATTAAAGCAAGAATTAAGTTTATAATATGTACAATAACCCATCAAGTTGTCAGAACCAGATGTCCAAAATATCTAAAAGAATTGCTACATATTTTGGAGCAAACAAATTGTTTTGACATGAGAATAGTTACTGATGGTTTCAAATCATCAGAATCTAGATACAGGTCAACTTTAGGCTCTAGACTCTTTAAATATGCAGAACTAAGGCTATTATATAAGCCCCAACTAGACATTCGAGAGACTGAAGATATTAAGGCTTTCAAGAGGAAACTGAAGACTTTCTTGTTCTCTAGGTGATTCAATAATGTGGATTTGACAATAAACGAACATTTTGCGGTGTGAAATGGTGAAGGTTTCGAGTGAACATACTAAAATGACTTTGTAAGTCCTGTAGAGAGTAAGGTTCTCCTGCTGTATAGGACAAGAAAAGCAGTCCTTAAAGTAAAGTAAGTTGTAATGTTGTCCCTTCATCAGGAGTGGAGTTGTTTGATGGAGTTCTTGAATGTGGGGAAAAGGCTGTCCATAAGGGCATTGACTCCAGTCATCAGTTCATTCATGGGCAAGGTATAGTTATCAGGAAGGGCAGCTTGCACAGTTTCTGACAGGCATTGTACCCAAACAGCACTGATTAGGTTCATTTCAAGAGTAGAACCATTTGCAGTAGGCTGAAGGTAAGCAATGCTGATAATTTCTCTGATAGCCATCGATACCTTTTGATCATCACAACAATTGTTGAGAGAGCTGAAAAATCTTGGCTATACAGGAGGCTGGGAACAGTAAGTACTGCACCAGGATGTATGATTTGAAGTCACCATACTATGTTAGGGTATCCCATTGCTCACAAAGCTAATCGGATATTTGTTGGAAGGAGTCATCGGGAATCGCAAAGAGGGCGTGATATGCTTGGCTGCTCCAGTGGATCCTGCCTTTACTGCAGAACTAAACCTCTGTGCGTGAAACTTGGCAAATATATCTCTACTGGACACGGGTGGGTGCATCACTGTGGTAGCATGAACAGATGAGTCAGAGTCGTTGGTGGCATCGTTGGAGGATACGGTAGACAAAGCAATGAGCTGGAAAGTGGGCTTGGTGTTCTAGGTACTCAGTATAAGACACCAATGTGACAGGAGTAGAGGAGGATTTAATATGAAGAGAGCTCCCAAACAACTAACTTTATGTAGAGACAACACAGGTATTTATAGGTTCATAAAAGTTACATAAGTGGAGAATATTGCATGAGTACACTGAACGGATTTTGTCAATAAGGTTGACATCTGCATAAAAAGAGACAATATAATAACGGAATGATAACAGAGTTGAAAATAGCTTGTTACTATAACGGATTTTTATTGTGGAGTCTGATGATAGTCGCAGTGTAGAAGAAACTGTAGATACGTCATATTTCTTTATTTGTATGTACATTGCCTGTTGTACATGTGTTACAGTAGATACATTACCCAATAGCCACTTAAGACATGGTGAACAATTAAATAAAACAGATAATATAATCGTATAAAAATTAAAATAGGCATCATTC
>NC_090728.1:78478833-78488833 GCF_036898095.1 Palaemon carinicauda
CTGTGGATTCTCAATCGGTGCCGTACTCTCAAGAAAGTATTTTCCTAGAGACCTATGATGTTACCGTCATACATCATTTCATCTAAGCATGAACTATGTTAGTGCTTCCTGCCCCCTACAGGGAAGAGTCGTACTAGACTCTGGGAAAAGTCTCGAGGAGTACATAATAACTATGGATGACAAAATGACAAGCCTGTATAGTGGTCTCGCCCTATACATTATAAAGCAAAGTTTGTATAAGAGTCACCAATGTCAGTATGAATTTGTGACATCTTCCCCCAATGTGACTACTCTTATTAACTATTGGATAACAGTTGTATCAGCATAGGAACAAATTTTGCATCTCTGCCACCATCCCGTTAGGGTACCATGTCAACTCTTCCTAAGGAAGGGTTAAAGTGAGTGGACTTTTGCTTGAATCAGGGAACAATCTTAAGACATACCATGATAAAAATATCCATATTTTAATCTTAATGCTCAGTACATTTCTAATAAAATGAGTGTAGGCGAATAAAACGCAGAGTTCACTATGAACTAGTTTATTAAAATCTAATAAACGCACATATCAGATCAACATTTATAAAATTTATAAAAAGTGGATGATATGCGTTAAAGCATAAAGAAAACAGTCAACAGAAAATATTGTTTCGTCTACCAGGAAACAGATTTGCCACTTCAATTGAATTATTAATAATAATGATACAGTCTGTATACTGTTTATTTACACTAGCGTAAGAAACGCTTGGCACAAGTGTCCGTATTATGCTATAGTTCACCGACGTCAATGGAATAGTTCGTAAGGACACTTTCGTGGCCCATCGCTCAGTGTGTAGTAACATACAGTGACTACACATGCACCCTCTTAATTAATCATCCCAAAGTAATTACACTGTTCCTTGCAGATTTAAAACAGAAGGTTAAAGAATTCTACCTGCTGCTACCACAGACCTCTTAAGTTGCTCCACTTGCTTTGCATAGTGCATACAGAACACCTTGGATGACTACCAGCCGGTGTACGAACAAGGATGTTCAAAGTCCATATAATTAAAGAAATTTTATGGAAGAGGCAACTTTCCTCGGATCATGACTAACGGGTGTACTGTCTGGATCCGTTCTGCGAATAACACGGGTGATTTTCGCCGTTAGTTATAGATAACTTTGAACCCAGGGTTTCTCTTCTGAACAACTGTCCTCCCATAAAGTCTGAAGTTCTATGAAGATAGACCTTTAGGTACTCCACTGGACATAGAGATGCATCTTCCTTCAGAGGGCAGATTCTCTAGGGACCCCACCTGTTGGTGGGTAGCTTGTTCCTGGTAAGAAACGTTGGGTCTGGATATAGATTCAGTTCTCCCTCCAAGAACTGAACGTGGCCTTCCTCTCTAGAGAGAGCCACTATTTCACTAGCTCTGGCCCCAAAAGCGAGTACAAGCAGAAATATGACTTTAAATTCAAGACCTTCTAAGCGCATTCCTCATTGTTCATTATTTATACACAATGAAGAATCTTATCTACTGACCGTGCAAAGGGTCTTTGGAGGCACCGAAGGGCTAAGCCTAGCATGGGCCTTTGTAGTTCATTAAGAACGTCGTTAGAAAGGTCGACCTGTAAGGCATATGGTATCTGTCTTGTCAAGGCAGGCTTGAACAATAGAATTGTGTTGGCTGCTAAACCTTGCTCATGAAGGTGGATGAAGAATGATAAATAGGAATCTGTCAAGATTTCTTTTGGTTTCTTCGCCTTGACAAAGGATATCTGTTTCTTCCCTGAAGCCTCATATCTTATGGTTTCCTCGAAAAGTCTAAACTGACTCTTAACACCGAATCTTTTTCTCATCGCTAAGGAGAGAAAAATCCTGAGATGTAGGTTCCGTGTTTTCTGTGATGAAGCGAAGACCGTCGACTTCTGTACTCGCTAAGACAGGGATGGATCCGGTAGCGGTACAAATTTTAGTCGTAGTTCCAATGCCAGAGGGAACCACACGCTATTTGGCCACTTGTGGGCCGCTATTGCTGCTTACTCTTTGAAGGATCTCATCTTATCGAGAACATTCATAAGGAGGTTGTGCGGAGGGAACAGATAAATACTGGACCATCTGTTCCAGTCTAGGGACATAGCGTCCACTGCCTCCGCTAGCGGATCCTCATATGGGGACACGTAACGATCTATTTTCTTGTTGTCTTTCGTCGCAAAGAGGTCTATCTGCAGCTTTGGGACTTGACTCGAGATGAAGGAGAACGATCCTGCGTCAAGGGACCATTCTGACTCTATAGGTGTAAACCTGGATAGAGCGTCCGCTGTCACATTGCGGAACCCTTGAATGTGAACTGCTGACAGGTGCCATTTCTTCCTTTCCGCCAAACGGAATATGGCCAACATCGCTTGGTTGATTTGAGGTGACCTCAACCCTAGTCGATTTAGGCATCTCACTATCACCTCGCTGTCTAGAACCAGTCTTATGTGGGTCGAGTGGCGAGGAGATACTTTCTTTAGTGTCAGAAGTACTGCCATGGCTTCTAGAAAGTTGATGAGAAATGACTTGAAAAGATTGGACCAAGCTCCTTGGACTCTCATCTGATGAGAGTGACCTCCCCAGCCTTCCTTTGAAGCGTCTGTGTGGATAGTTACTGACGGGGGAGGAGGTTGAAGAAGTATAGTTTTCTTCAATTGCTTGGCACTGGACCACAGATTGATGAGCGTTCGCAGTCGAGTCGGTAGTGGTCTTATTAGATCTCTTCGCGCGTTTGATGTGTATTTTCTCCAGACTCCTGTTGCATCCTTTAGCTGTGCTCTTAGCACTGAATCTGTTATCGAAGTAAACTGTAGAGAGCCCAGCACTCTCTCCTGTTCGCGTCTTGATATCCGTTTGGATTTCTTTCCTCTTCTTACCAGGAATGGAAAGTCGATGTGACTCCAAATTCCAGTGGATTCCCAACCACTGAAATTTTTGAGCTGGAGAAGGTCGAGACTTTTTGATGTTGATCTTGAATCCCAGATGTTCCAGGAACTGGATCACTATCTTAGAAGCTTGCATGCATTCTGTCCTGGATGCTGCCCACACCAGCCAGTCGTCCAAGTAGGCTACTACTTGGACCCCCTTTAGGCGTAATTGATGGACGGCTGCGTTCGCGAGCTTCGTGAAAATCCTTGGGGCTATGTTTAGCCAGAAAAGCATGGCTCTGAAGGCGTAAAGTTTTCTATGTAACTTGAAGCCTAGGTAGGAGGAGAGGTGACGATTAATTGGAACGTGCCAATAAGCGTAAGATAAGTCTATAGAGACAGTATATTCCCTTTTGGGCAGTAGGGTCCTTATGTGTTGAAGTGTGAGCATTCTGAACTTGTAGTTCACTATGAACTTGTTGAGTGGCGACAAGTCTAGAATGACTCTGAGTTTTTCTGAGTCCTTCTTTGGAACACAAAACAGCCTTCTTTGGAATTATGGACTTAACTTTCCGGATTACTCTTTTGTCTAAGAGTTATCGGACATATTCTTCCAGAACGGGGTTGAGTGTTGGGAGAATTGAGGAAATTGAAGTGGAGGACTGCTCCAGCTCCAACCTAGTTCATTCTTTATTAGGCTGTGGGCCCAGGGATCGAAGGTCCAGCGATCCCTAAATAGCTGTAGTCTCCCTCCTACTGGATGTATCTCACTTCTGCTGTTGTGGACCTGAGGCCTTGCCTCCTTGACCGCGTCCTCCCCTGGATCCCCTTCCTCTTGAAGGGCGTCTAGAAGAACCTCTGGCTGTTCCTCTAGCTTTTAAACGAAAGGAAGAAGTGTGCCTTTCAAAGGCTGGGTTAAAAACTGGTGACTGTGTCGCCACTTGTTGAGGTACCAGCTGGTATGTAGTTGGAGGTTGTGCCACTATCTGAGGCATCGCGGTCACAGGAAGTTGTTGTTGTTGCTGTCGGTAGGGTTAAGCCGGCCGAGAGGATGGCCTAGGCCTTTTGTCTTCTTCTTGGGTTGGGGACCCTCATCCGGAGAAGACTTTCTCTTAAGATCTAAGCCCCACTTTTTGAGAAGGTTCTTATTCTCTGTGGCGGCCTTGTCTACTACCTCTTTAACCACTTCGTTGGGAAAGAGGTCTGTACCCCAGATATGAGAGGAGATCAGTTTCCTCGGTTCGTGCCTCACCGCAGCCGAGGCGAACACGAACTCTCTACAAGCTCTCCTATCTTTAATAAAGCTATAGAGATCCTTCATAACTGTGGCCAGATGGGTTTTGGCCACTATCATGAACATATCCTGGTTCTTGGGGTCACTTGCCATCATTTCTAATGTCGTTTGCAACGACATCGATGCCGCAAGTCTTTCCTTTGTCTCTTGCTCTCTACGCAAGAGAACCTCCGACAGTTTTGGAAGTTCCTCACCAAACTGACGTTCAGCGATATCAGCTTCCAGCTTCCCGACTGAGAAGGTAAGGTGTGCGTCCTTCCAGTCTTCTTGGTCCAAGGGCAAGGTCAGAGATAATGGCTTGCACTCCTCCAAGTAGGGGCATGATTTCCCTGCCTCCACCGCCTTTAAGGCTGCCTTATATCCCTTTTCCATGAAGGGAAAGGCTCTGGTAGGAGAGGCCACAAAGGAGGGAAGCTTCTTACTCAAGGCTGGCAGCTTTGAGTTAGTGAAGCCCCTCTCTTTCATCGAGCTCGCTAGTAACGCCTGAGCTTTACTATGGTAAAAAACTATGACCTCCTTCGGCTCCTTCCTAAGACGGACATAGCAGTCCGGATAAGAATCTTTGTTGGGCCAAAATTCCACCTCTTCCAGGGGAATTGCTCCCAAATTTTCTGAAATCACAATCTTCCCGGTTGTCAGTGGTATGTGTTCGGCATACCTCCAAGGATTGGTATCCGAGCACAAAGGAAGATCCTTCACGCTGAGCCGCTTCTGGGGCCCACGTGATGCTGCAAGTCTGCGTATCTCCAGTTTCATTGCAGCTTCCTTCTCATCATTCTTCCTTTGAATTTGTTGGATCATCTCAACAATGGAAGAAAGAGTCCTTCCCAGTTCATCTGGGATAGCAGACGATGTAGAGGGAACAGGTTCTGGATCGGGAACCGATGTAACCGACACCTCGTCGATTTCTTCCTCTTCTACTTGAGGAGCCTGGGACAGCTCCTCCTCCTGACCTTCTCCTAGAAGGTCCTTCTCAGTAGAATCCGACACCTCCGACATCTTATCGTCCAATTGGATGTCTTGAAGGGCGGCCGAGACTTCAAAATCTACCGGATTCTGGGCAGTTGGTATCTCCACCTGAGGCTGAGGGATGATTGCATCAGCCGATGCTTTAGGGAAAAGGTAGGCCCTCATCTTCTCATTTTGAAGGTAGGGGCCTGGGGTGTTTTTCTGAAAACCCCTCTCCCAGGTTCGTAATTTTTCCCTGGCAGCATCCCTTGACTCCATCGACTTAGGGTCGTCAAAAGCCTCGGTAATCAGGTTAGAACATACTGTACAAACCTGAGGGTCCCAATACCGGAGATTACCTGTGGAGGCTGCGCATGCTGCGTGCCTCCTGCAAAGCTGATGTCCAGAGAAGTTCTTGCTGCGGACATTACAGAACACACTCCCGCACTTCGGATGGTCCTCCTGTAAAGAGAAGAAAAATCCATGAGTATCAAGTGAAGGCTTTTCACTCATATTAAAACATGTAGCTTATATAGAAAGCTATAAGATAAAGAAGGAAAGACACATACTTGTATTTCCTGTCCAGTCAATTGCTGTAACCTCACAAGATATTAAAACTAAGGTTAATTCTATTCTAGAATACCTTATGTAATTTCCTAAACGGAAATTTAAGGTGTAGTTCACACCTTGAAATAAAGTTTTAATATACGGGATAGAATGAATAAAGAAAGAACTCACTCTCTATATATTGTACGGTCTCAACAAAAGGCTATACAAGATAACATTAAGTATGTTGAAGAACTTTAGTGTTATCACAAACTCTGTACTGTAGTTTTACTAATGCAGTGTGTACTACACTACAAATATAGTAACTACTGTACATCGTATGCTGTTGTGCCGGCCAGCACGCCCCGGTACATGCCGGCGTGCGCCGGCACGTGCCGGGCGCCATCTATTCCTGTATAGTTCAAAGATATACTACCTTTAACTAATAGACGGCAGGCCACTGGTTCGCAAGTGTGTGCCGGCCGGCAATCATTGCCGGCCGACAGCTGAAAACACTAATACCCGGCTGCCGGCCGCTAATCGTAGTGGCCAGCAGATTTCGGGATGTGTTTCCACTGCCGGCAGGCAAAGGTAGCAATACACATGCAGTAGCTTAGAACCAGAAAACCTCCACCTGCCCGGCTGTCGGCTGTTAAGCCGGCAGCCAGGCTAGGGGTACAACACAATAGTCAGAGAAACAGAATGGATGTAAGGTTATAAGGCGGCACTGCCATACGACCTTCCATCCAGAAAGAGTGAACTTATGGAAGGGGAGAATGTAGCATTCAGGTTTCCAAAGAATCCATAGCCTGCCGGGCTCTACAGGCGAACATGGAAGGGAGACCAAGGGAGGTCTGGGGTTCACTCTGCAAAGAACAAGGGGTCTCTGCCGGCCGACACGTAATTGCCAGCCGGCAGAGAGCTGAGCCGGTCCTCCATCCTAACCTACACTAGGTACGGAAGTAGGACTGCGGCCAAGAGATAATAAAAGAAAGAGAGGGGGGAAGGGATAAGGGTCCTATAAACTTCATTCTAGCAAGAGACACACTCAGCAGTTAGGGAAGCTCATCCTAAACTAGAGTTGTCTATTAGGGAGGGAGACTGGCAATACTTGCTATCCTCCTCCCAACCAGAACAAAGGACAGTCTGCTAGACCACTAGAGGAAGGAATCATCTCGTACAGAATCCTTCAGACGTGGACTAGGGAAGCAAAGCTTCCTGTATCCGCCCCTAACCTAGCAAAGGAAACTCATTCTCTATGCTAGGAAGAAGCAGACCACAGACTAGAAACTCCGATGTTCTGCCCTAACCCAAAAAACCAGTCACTCTGGTTATCAGGTCAGGACAGACATATCCTAGCATAGTTATACCTGAATTATTATACAAATAGAACCGCTAGGATTAAGCCTAAGGCTTACTCAGAGGGAGAGAGGGACTGAACATAGCCTCCGGGGGAGGAAAGAACAATCGGGGATGTGCGAAAGTATACTACTGTACCTAGGTTACTAGCCTAGGTGCAGTGAGAATCGATTACCTAATTCACTGAAACTCTCTCGTATACAATCTTGGAAAGAACATTCAACAATATCTTACATGTATAAAATATTTGCCTATAGCTTCAATAATATAACACTCGGAAAAACTTATATCATGCATGAAAGTACTAGGGCCAGACGCCTAGGCTACTAAGCCTCGCGAAGGGCAAGATCGGTTACCTAAATCGCCGAACTAAAAACTAACGGCATCATATAAGCATTCCTAGAGGAGCTAAATAGCTAGATTATTAAAGCATAACAAACCGGGAACGTCACTCTAGCTAACTAAATGACCCATATATAGCGAGCGATAGCATCCAGGATGCCTCCGATAGGCAACAGCTCTTGTTTACGTTAATATCACTTTTGATTTAATTCAAAACGACAAAAGCTTATATTTATACACAGTAAAGATAATACTCAACTTTCCAGAGGCAGAAGAGGCCGGAGAAGTCATCAAAATGTTGAATTAAATCCAAAATAACGAGAGAACACAAGGGAAAACACCGAGTAGTAGAGCTACACGAAAAGGAATAAAGAGGGCGCTACCGCCTTCATCAGATACACACTGGAAACGGAATAGGAGAGATGCCTTATGAGCTGCTCTCTTTTCATTCTCGTTTCAGATTCTTGTCACTGTAACCCCTCGAAGCGTTAATACTGTTCAGGGTGAAGATAGCTATGTGACGTGTCAAGAATACGTCCTCTGATATTATGCACTATCCATGTGAGATTATTTAGGGATATTCGCTCCAGGAGTTAGAATTCTGGATACCTTAAGGTAAAATTCTCTGGGAATATCACTGTAGTCAAATATACCCTAGGAAGCTACCTATTAGGAACTTCCATCAGGACGACATGGCCTGAGCCCAAAAATCTATTTACAAAACTTAATTTTTCCAGTTGGTTCAGTGCTTGCAAGCTTCAATATTAAGTCACTTTTCAAAAATGATCTCATTAAGGAAACAATAAACATAGTAACCGAATAACTATTTGATTCTGAAAAGGGTTTTGTACTACTGGAAAAAAAAATACTTTAAAAACTATTGAGGTTATGTATCGAAGATAATAATTTTGTGTTTAACGGAGAGCACCACATACATCATGATGGTTTTGCATTATGCTAACATATCTTTAAGTTTTCATAAAGAGAAATGGTTGGATTAATGCCTGGATGACTTTAAACCTCTATTATGTAAACGATGGTATACCTTTCTGGTGTTTAGGGATATGAGTCATGTCCTGCCCATGTCCATTTCTTTTTCTTACATGTTAAAATAGCCTCTACTTTAGTTTGCTTTTATTTTGTCTCTTAGTGTTAATCCCATCATTATTCTTCCCATAGGTATTTGGTAAATTGAGTTGTAACTAGCTTCCCCACAGACACACAGACACACACAACCACACAGATACACAAACACACACACAAAAAATATATATATATATATATATATATATATATATATATATATATATATATATATATATATATATATATGTGTGTGTGTGTGTGTGTGTATATATATACATATATATATATATATATATATATATATATATATATATATATATATATATATATATATATATATATATATATATATATATATATATATATATATATATATATATATATATATATATATATATATATATATATATATATATATATATATATATATATATATATAATATACATATATAGTTAGACAAGCATATAAATATAAGTTTTCCATATGTAAGGAGGCTACCAATGACTTTTCATATGCACATTTCTACTCTGGGTACTCTAAAAATATAAAGTACAGTATTCTGTTTTTTTCTCCGTGTACCTTAGTACCTTACGTCGCATAGAACATAGAGGATGAGTCCACTAAAATGGAAAAAATTGCCACTAATCTCTGCTATCCCAAATATTTTATAGAAAACCGTAGGAATAAAGCTAAGAAACAATTTTAAAGGGAAACAATTAATAATATACTTTGCCATTTCATGATTGTTTTTTAGATGTCGTACCCCTTTTGAAAAAAACTAGATATTAATGTGGTGTTTAAATATAATTCTACTTTAAAAAATATGTTGATTAACTAGTTATGGAAATGATAATAATATAGCATTTAGTCTTCATTGTTCTGATTGTAACTTGTTCTATGTCGGCCAAAAATCCAAACGTACTTCAGTCGGAATAAAACAGCATAAGGGGGCCGTCTATGGGGGCTCTCTTAATAATGCCTGGCCCTCCTATTGGTTATGATTTAGTCAAAGAATTGGCTAGTGAAAGACGAGTAAAATAATCCATGCAAATTACTACACCCGGAAGAATATTGATGAATCCCTTTAAATCTCCTGTACCATAGAAATTTAAATCTAAATCCTGGTCTGGTTTCCGTTAATCCGGTATTATTCTTCTATCTAAAACTTGAATTTTCTAGGATTATCAAGAATCTGACAGCAGTAAGATCCCTTTTCCGTTATGAATATGATGTCTTTGTATATGTATTCTCCTTTGTTGAGTCTGATCATGTCCGTAATGGATGAAAGCACTAATGCTATGATCACATTTAGAAATACCACCGCTGAATTTTTTATATCGGTGGCCGATGCGGGAAATGTCAGACCCCAAGGGTAGCCGGCCAATTTTTGTAATAAAAATGCTAGTGTTCACAGTTCTGACAGTGGCCGGCCGGTGCTAGGCCGATTTCCGATTTTCTGTTGGCCGTGATGTCACAGAAAACTGGTCAGTGCCTGCTCGATGAACCGTGTGCAGGACTGAAGCCTAATGGCGACAGCCTAAATG
>NC_090728.1:78496333-78503833 GCF_036898095.1 Palaemon carinicauda
TACAAGGAAAACGACTGAAGAACATAATAACAATATTCGTAAAGTTTTAGAATCATTGCGACGTAATGGTATGAAAATAAATTTGTTAAGGTGCAAATTTTTCTGAAAACAGGTCGAATTTTTAGGTCATATAATAACCCCAGAAGGTATCCAACCCTGCCCCAACAAAGTAGGAGCTATTAGAGATTTCCCCGGGCCATGTACCCTTAAAGAAGTAGCTAGGTTCTTTGGGCTTGCTGGGTATTACTGTATATTCATAAGAGGTTTTGGAGACATAGCGAGACACTTAGATGCTTTAAAGAAACAAAAGTAATAAATTGGGGAGTGGAAGAAGAAAGGGCCTTTAACCATTTGAAAACTGCCTTAAGTAGCAATGACTTAGTCGCATTTCCTAGATTTGATCGCCCGTTTTTCGTGACAACGGATGCAAGTAGCGTAGCTATTGGTGGCATAATATTTCATCGAGGGGATAAAGGTAGAGAACGGCCCATTTATTTTGCTTCCAGGGCATTAAAAGGGCCAGTAAAGAATTATAGTACATTTGATTGAGAGGTATTGGCTATTATTTGTGTTCTAGAGAGGCATTAATTCTTTTTATTAGGTCAGTCGATTGAGATGCAAAGTGATTAATTCAGCATAGTGACAGAGCAACTTTCCATTTACTTGCCAAGGGGTAAGCAGTACCTCTCGAGCGATCATAGAAACGAGTATGTACTCGTCTGAGAGTATCGGGCTGTGTAATGTGTATTCACAAACCTTTTTATAGTAAAGTGAAAAAACCCATGTTCTGTCTTATTATCCGTTGACATGGGACATATATATATATATATATATATATATATATATATATATATATATATATATATACACATATATATATATAAATATATAAACACATATATACATATATATATATATATATATATATATATATATATATATATATATATATATATATATACATATATATATATACATATATATACATATAAATATATATATATATATATATATATATATATATATATATATATATATATATATATATATCATATTATATATATATCATATACAACCTCTCAAATTCTGTTACTCTTAAAAAATATCAATAACCAAACCCTAAGTTAATTATGCAACTATCAGACAGCAATATATAAAACACTGAATATCCAAAGGTCTCTTAAGTACACTCAAAACAAAACTGGGTAATTATTATCACAAATATTCAAACAACTCCAACTTCAGTTCATTAACAGGATACGAGCGAATATGCATTTAACACTAATGATTGAAATAATACACTCTTTACAAAAATAAATATATTCTTTATGAATTACAACACTTGGAAAGAATTTACATAAAACAAATAAATCACTCGAAATATGAAGTCTGAACAAAACTTACATTAAGACAAAAATGTTACGATCTGACAATTATATATTTACTTGATTTACAAATTAAATCTGAATTCAACCCTAGCCTAAGACAAGAGGAATAATACAATTAAAATTATATAATTACTGGTTGCACTTGAAATTAAAACTGAGTACAAATATCTAAGTTTGATACTTAATGAAAATAGATAACTAGATCCCGATTCAGCTACCTTCATGTTATTACAAGGCCAGGTGCAAAAACTTTACACAATGGTAACACTCACCCAACACAATAAATTCAAAATCACTGTTTCATCTTGCATATCGTTTCAACACTCGATTTACCTGGGGGCACAGAATCACTTAGGAGAGGACACACATAGATATTTAAGGAGAGAGGAAGTTTTTGGCTCTTTCACGGGACGGATACTTTGCTTATGTTGTTATGCAACCCTGGGTGTCGCTTATATAAGACTTAGCTACTTCCAAAATGATCCAGGACTGAGATCTGGTAATTTTGGGGCTTGGTTAAGACGTCAGAGTTACCAAGTATTGCTCTCTCGAACACGTACTCACGCTATGAGAGACGGCTTTCTCAGTCAGCTAGCTAATAGATTAAAAGAAATGAAGCCAATAGTTTCTCTATAGGATTCTTCTTTGCGAAGACAAAGGATGACAGAAGTAATTTAGCCAGATTGCGCTTTAGTTACACAAAACTTACACGAGGGTATTTGATGTGCACACTGTGTGAAGCCATACCCAGGTGAATAAGGGTGACTGTATTTCAATAAAACATATTCTTAGTATCAGTAAAGTTTCCAAAAGAGAGAGAGATTTATGTTTTGGTATATAATAATAATAATAATAATAATAATAATAATAATAATAATAATAATAATAATAATAATAATAATAATAATAATAATAATAATAATAGGGAAGTGGGGAATATAGGGAAAGGAAGAGTACCCCTGGATACAATCCAGTTTAGAGCTCAAAGGCAGGTACTCGGGATGAGAAAGATTAAGGAAATAGGGAGAAAGAGAAGTACAGGAGAAGAATAAAAAAGAGGGGCAGACCCTCTTGCGATATTAGGGAATTGGTATTATTATTTTAGTCATTATATATATATGAAGAGTTTTATTGACCTTTCATCAGACTGAGAATTTATGTTTTCTAGATTTTAACTTTTTTTACAAACAGGTTTTATAGAGAAGATTTAAATTCATAGCAATCACATTTTTCCTTCATAATATATTCATTTTTATCCCATATATTTACTATAATTTTATTTCATTTCTTAACTTTATTATAATTATATTTTGTTCCAGAATTTAATCGGGCCATCTCTTTGAGAGTCGACCTTGACTCACTGGGCTGGTAAATCTCCTCCTCTTGAAAATAATAATTACAAATGAGAGTTCTTTTCAGTTAGTTGTCATGATTTCTTTCATTCTAGACTAAATTGCGGGTAAAAAATGCCCAAATAGTTTCCATTCAAAATGTAAAGTATCACGTGTGGTAGATCCCAGAAAGAGAGTCAATTCATAAAATCTTATACAGAAAAATTCTTAGGAGTGCAGCTGCATTCATCAGAGAGAGAGAGAGAGAGAGAGAGAGAGAGAGAGAGAGAGAGAGAGAGAGAGAGAGAGAGAGAGATGTTGTTATAATAGCATCTTATTTTCGGATCAAGTATTCTTTTACATCCTGATATAGCTATGATATTATCTTTTTCTGCTAAACGTTTGGGAAACTAAATAATTCACCTTTATATAGTATACGTCAATCTTGACTATTAAACATGAAGTAGCATATTGCATTGCTTTGACTTTTTGCAATATTAACAATTACACACGCCGTGTTGCAAACATTACTTGTACTTTACTTGAGACGATTTTGTAAGTAAATTTTGGAGGCCACTTTATCTACTGATCCTTTTCCGGATGGCAGTATCTTTTAGGAAGGACACAGATAAAAATTACACCGATGCTCTGGCTATTTTATCTTCAGCTGAAAGTCGGTCATTTCCTTGTTTGAGGAATGAAGATTACAATGACTATCGGTACTATACAGGATGATATTATTATTATTATTATTATTATTATTATTATTATTATTATTATTATTATTATTATTATTGAGCCTTATGGTGGGAAAAGCAAGACTGTTTGAATTAACTGCATACTTAGTACTACTTAAAGGATGCTAAAGTCTAGGAAGATCTGAAGACAAAGGATGGTCAAAATTATGAAAAAAGGCTTATGCAACGGTGGTGCCAAAGATTAATATCTAGATCAGGAGTAGGAAATTTAATAGAACGTAAGTTCTTTTGACTAACAAATTAAGATAATACTCAGCAACTGAAGACTTGACTGGATAGAAATACTAGAAACAAGGAAAAAAAAATTAAAATTTTCCTCACACAGGATTGATCACCTAAAATCTTATAAAACTTTCTTAATAAGCGAATTTTTTGGTAGAATTTTGCTTCTCAAAAGATCAAGATTTTCACCAAGAATTCTTAATAAGTTGTATATTGTTCAGGACACATTGTATATAGAAAACATCTACTGTAGATGTCTAGGAGCTACTTTCCTCGACTTACTTATAATCATACTTTGAGTTAGGGTTAAACTTCATCTCCCGTATGTTAAACCATCTATTAATATAAGTTAGATCTCTATTAAGGTATTCAGCAATCACAGGTCCATATTGAAGAGATGGGATTGATGCAGAGTAGCATCATCTGCATATGCAATTGGCTTGTTTTCAAGACCAAACCACATATCACGTTTATATAGTGAAAAGTAATGGGAACACCAGATATTGCATTGTCATAGTTACTATGGCGTCCATCAGCAACATTTCTTTACAACATGTTACTTAAAAATTCAATAATGGGACTAATGCTAAGAAGAGACCCACCTACTCCCACCTGTTTAAATTTAAAAAAACAGAGACCTCATAATGAATACGGGCAAAGGCAGCATTAAAATCAAGGCCAATCATACGAACTTAATGACCACAAAATCAAGGGATTTCTGTACAGAATTGGAAATTGTAAGAAGGCCACCATACGCTCCAAGGCCTTTGCAAATGCCTAACTGTAAAGTAGGGAACAGTTGATTACCTTCATCATATCTATAGATTGGCCAAAATACATTCATAAACGTTAGATAATATGGAAGTAATACAAATTGAGCATTAATCAGCAAGGCTACAGCTACCACAAATACATTTACCTAATGACGTAACATAACAAAAAAAAAAAAAAAAAAAAAAAATCTTGTGGCTGACATGCAAAACATAACAGACAACTTAGGGACTAAGAAATTAACTGACTTCACAAAGGAAAAACAGCATTTGGGTCCATACCTCTAAAAGCATAAAGGCCCACCAAGAGTGTTTTAATTTTTTAAGACGGAGAACTAACCTATTTAGTTTAGCTTCAGGTAAACAGGAATGAGGAAGATTGAAATTTTCCTTACGCTGTTTACTGCCAAAAATATCAGCCAAAAGGGTTGCCTTTTTCTTTGGACATTGAGTAACAGCGCCTTTTGGTTTTAACAAATAAGGAACTATTTCGTGTAGATTTGAGGATAGCTGTACCAGAAATGGTTTCTTTTATGGCCCAATTGCATTCCATTTCAGTTAAAAACATAAACTCTCTGAGAAACAGCTCTCAAATCTGATCAGATACTTTTCCAAAGATGATGAGCCTCCTTTTTTCCCAATTAGGCATGTTTACATTTATACTTGAATCAGGGTTAGAAGGGATGATCCTATCAATTATGTTGATCAGGCTCAATCATGTAGTAGGTTGGCCTGGGCACCAGCCGTCCCTTGAGATACTACCGCTTGAGAGTTATGGCCAGACAGTACTACATTGGCTCCTTCTCTCTGGTTACGGTTCTTTCCCTTTGCCTACACATACACCGAATAGTCTGGCCTATTCTTTGCAGATTCTCATCTGTCCTCATACACCTGACAACAATGAGATTACCAAACAATTCTTCTTCCCCCAAGGGGTTCACTACTGCACTGTAATTGTTCAGTGCTATTTTCCTCTTGGTAAGGGTAGAAGAGACTCTTCAGCTATGGTAAGTAGCTCTTCTAGGAGAAGGGCACTTTAAAATCAAGCTATTGTTCTCTAGTCTCGGGTAGTGCCATAGCCTCTGTACCATGGTCTTCCGCTGTCTTTGGTTACAGTTCTCTTGCTTGAGAGTACACTTGGGCACACTATTCTATCTAATTTCTCTTCCTCTTGCTTTGTTAAAGTTTTTATGCTTTATATAGGAAATATTTATTTCAATCTTGTTATTGTTCTTAAAATATTTAATTTTTCCTTGTTTCCTCTCCTTACTGGGCTATTTTCGCTATTGGGGCCCTTCGGCTTATAGCATCTTGCCTTTCCAACTAGGGTAGTAGCTTAGCAAATAATAATAATAATAATAATAATAATAATAATAATAATAATAATAATAATAATATAGTTATTCAAAGTCAAATCTGATCTGATAATTTTCCAAAGATGATGGGCCTACTGTTTTCCCGATTTAGCATGTTTACAATCATAGTTGAATCAGGGTTAGAAGGAATGAACCTATCAATTATGTTGACCAGATTTTTATTCACGAGAACAACAGGCTCAATCCTTTAAAAGGTTGGCCAGGGCACCAGCCAGCCGTTGAGATACTACCGCTCGAGTTTTGGTGTCCTTTGACTGGTCAGATAGTGGCACATTGGATCCTTCTCTCAGGTTACGGTACATTTTCCCTTTGCCTACACATACACGGAATAGTCTGGCCTATTCTTTACATATTCTCCTCTGTCCTCATACACCTGACAACACTGAGATTACCAAAAAATTCTTCTTCTCTCAAGGAGTCAACTACTGCAGTGTAATTGTTCAGTGGCTACTTTCCTCATGGTAAGGGTAGAAGAGACTCTTTAGCTATGGTTAGCATCTCTTCTAGGAGGACACTCCAAAATCAAACCATTATTCTCTAGTCCTGGATAGCGCCATAGCTTCTGTACCATGGTTTACCACTGTCTTGGGTTAGAGTTTTCTTGCTTGAGGGTACATTCGGGCAAACTGTTCTATCTGATTTCTCTTCCTCTTGCTTTGTTAAAATTTTTATTGTTGATATAGGAAATATTTATCTTTATGCTGTTACTGTTCTTAAAACGTTTTATTTTTCCTTGCTTCCTTTCCTCACTGTGCTATTTTCTCTGTCAGAGCCCCTGGGCTTATAGCATCCTGCTTTTCCAACTAGTGTCGTAACTTTGCAAGTAGTAATAATAATAATAATAATAATAATAATAATAATAATAATAATAACAATAATAATAATACAATTCTGACCATTTCAGATGCTACAGATCACTCAAAATGCCATTCCAATTTGCTTGAGATCTTGTATATATCTTACACGAGTGACACATCAAGGACAGGCTGCTCAGTTTTAAATACTAATGAAACCAAGGCTTGATTGGACGTCCAACCTAGAGGACCAACTTTTCTTGTTATTTCCACAAGGGAAACAGTGTATACCAGGTCCAAACAATTACCAGACTTATGAGTAGCCTCACTTATGGCTTGCACACAGTTTGATTCAGAGGCAAAGTCCAAAGTTATTAAGCCATGACCATTCAGTAGGAGAAACAGAACTTAACCACTCCCTATGCTGAACACTGAAATCAATAGCATGTGCAAAAGAGGCCTTTTATCACCTTTTATCTTAGGAATAATGGTAGGGAACAATTGAATATAGAATCATCCACATCTGGGCTACGCTAGATGGAAAACAAATAAAACTTATTATGGCTGCCACAAACTTTTATGACCTGAATCTCATGAAATCCACATTTATAGCAGGACTCATGAGAAGGAAGGTACTTAGTCCTAATATACACTGCCATTCCCATGGCCATAGAAATGGCACCCCTTTTCAAAACTATTGGTTTCTTAAAACCCGGTATAAGCAGCTCAGATGAGTACGCCATTTAAGAAAGTAAAGTTTCTGAGCATAATAGCATATAAAAATGTCTGGAGGCAACTGGAAAAGTCTAGGATGCCCTGGTCCTGGATTTTGATCAATATCTCCAGACAGAATAAGAATTA
>NC_090728.1:78508833-78518833 GCF_036898095.1 Palaemon carinicauda
TTTCGTCTCGTAGGAGGTGATTGGCGAGATACGAATTCGGGAAAGAAAAAGGGGAGCCGCTCCCAAGGCTTCCCTATCCTCCGATTCGTATGCGTGCCTGGCGCCAATCCTGGCGCCATCTGTATTCCTTGTAGCGTACACGAGGTGCTACAGATACTGTATGTAGGGAGGGGTCCTACAGCCCTTTCTTAGAAAGGCAAGGGCGGGTCCATCAGGACGACATGGCCATCTCACCCAAAAATAGATTTTTCGCTTCGCTCAAAATCCGTTTTTTGGGCTCAAGCCATGTCGTCCTGATGGAAGTGTACCAGAGCATTACTGTATCTGTGGATTCTCAGAACGTGCCATACTCCCCGGAGGTAATATTTTCCCGGTCGACTAGACCTAGAGACCTAAGATGTTACCGTTATACACCTTTTCAACTAACTATAAACTATGTTAGAGCTTCCTGCCCCCTACAGGGAAGAGTCCTACTAGACTCTGGAAAAGTCTCGAAGAGTACATATACCTATGTATGAATACCAGGCAAGCTAATATAGTGGTCTCGCCCTATATTAAGTAAAGCATAGTTTGTATAGAACCACTGCGTCAATATATATTGACCAGTAATCCGCACAATACTTGTATTGGACAAAGGTTTATATCCACATAGGAAGAAACTAATAAAACCGCCCTCGTCCCTTTATGGGACGGAGTCCTCCCATTAGGGGACTACATAAACCAATGCAACATAGCTTGCATAACAGAACAATTCTACCAGAATTATCCCAGATAAGATACATAGAATTAAATGCTCAATTATACCAATAAATTGACACAGGTGAAAGAGACGCAAGGTTCTCAAGAACAAGTTTATTGACAGACAATAAATAGACAGGTTAACAACATATATATATATATATATATATATATAAAAGAGGATAACCCAAAACTTTAAGCATAAGTATGATAGTAAACAGAACTTGTTCATCTGAAAGAAAAACCATTAAACGCCACTTTATTAAGATACCGAGGTATCAAGTCATAAAAGTCTGTATTACAAATCAATCACATTAGCGTTAGAAACGCTCGGCACACATGTCTGTACTTATGCTAGGTTCACCTTTGAAAAAAGGAACAGTCTATGTAGGCACTTGGTGCCCTCATTTAGTTTGTAGTACAGTATGTACCTACACACTCACCCTGGATTTAATCGTCCCAATTAAGACCACTGTTCCTCGCAGAGTTAAACAGTAGGGTTAACTACACGACCCACTGCTACCACAGATCTCTTTAGTTCCTCTACTTGCTTCGCATAGTGGCGAAAGAACACTCGGGAAGACTTCCAGCTCGTGTATGAACGGAGATGTTCAAAATCCATATAATTAAAGAAATTTAGGGATGAGGCAACTTTCCTCGGATCGTGACCTGCGGGTGTACTGTCAGGATCCGCTCTGCGAATAAAATATGTGATTTTCGCTCTGAGTTGATTCAGAGATAAATTTGAGCCTGATGTTTCTCCCCTGAATAGTTGACCACCCTTGAAGTCTGAAGTTCTACGAAGATAGACCTTAAGGCATTCTACTGGACATAGAGATGCATCTTCTTTCAGAGGGCAGATTCTCCAGGGACCCCACCTGTTGGTGGGTAACTCATTCTTGGCGAGAAACGTAGGATCCGGAAACAGGTTCAGATCCCCCCCATCCAGGAACTGAACACGACCTGCCTCTCTCGAGAGGGCTACGATCTCACTAACCCTGGCCCCGGACGCGAGTGCAAATAGGAAAATAACTTTTTGCGTCAAATCCTTTAACGCACATTCTTCATTGCTCAACAGCGAGGCGAAATGAAGAACTTTGTCTAAAGACCATGAGATGGGCTTTGGAGGTGCTGAAGGTCTGAGCCTAGCGCAGGCTTTCGGAACTTTATTAAAGATCTCGTTACCTAGGTCGATCTGGAAGGCAAATAAAATGGGTCTCATCAAAGCAGATTTACACACTGAAATCGTGTTAGCTGCCAACCCTTGGCCATAGAGGTGGATGAAGAAAGATAAGCAGAAGTCTGTTGAGATCTCCTGCGGATTCTTTGCCTTTACAAAGGCCACCCATTTTCTCCAAGATGACTCATATTGCCTTCTAGTCGATTTGCACTTATATTCCTCTAGGAAGTCTATGCTGGCTTTCGAAATCCCGAAACGCTTTCTCACCGCAAGGGCGAGAAAATCATGAGCTGCAGGGTCCGGGTTTTCTGTAATGAAGCGCAGACAGTCGACTTCTGGACTCACTGGGTCAGAACTGGATGTGGTAGCGGCACAAACTTCATCTGTAGTTCCAACGCCAAGGGGAACCACATACTGTTCGGCCACTTGTGGGCCACTATTGCCGCTACCCCCTTGAAGGATCTCAGTTTGTTGAGGACCCTCAACAGAAGGTTGTGAGGAGGGAACAGATAAATCCTGGACCATCTGTTCCAGTCGAGGGACATCGCGTCCACTGCTTCTGCTAAGGGGTCCTCGTACGGGGACACGTACAGGGGCAACTTCTTGTTGTCTTTCGTCGCAAAGAGGTCTATCTGCAGTTCTGGGACTTGATTCAGAATGAAGGAGAATGATCCTGCGTCTAAGGACCATTCCGACTCTATCGGTGTGAACCTGGATAGAGCGTCCGCTGTCACATTGCGGACTCCTTGAAGGTGAACTGCCGACAGGTACCACTTCTTCTTTTCCGCCAATCGGAAAATGGCTAACATCACCTGGTTGAGAGGTGGTGACCTCGACCCTTGTCGATTCAAGCATCTCACAACCACCTCGCTGTCCATCACCAATCTTATGTGGATCGAGTGACGCGGGGAGACTTTCTTTAAGGTAAGGAGCACTGCCATAGCTTCTAGAAAGTTTATATGAAAGGTCCTGAATAGCTTGGACCAAGTCCCCTGGACTTTTTTCCGATGAGAGTGACCTCCCCATCCCTCCTTTGAGGCGTCTGAGTGAATCGTCATCGACGGGGGAGGTGGCTGAAGAAGAACCGACTTCTTTAGATGTCTGGCTTGGGACCAAGGCCTGAGAAGAGTACGTAGCCGAGGCGGCACTGGTCTTCTCAGATCTCTTCGCGCGTTTGATGCATACCTTCTCCAAACTCCGGTTGCATCCTTTAGCTGTGCTCTTAGCACTGGGTCTGTCACTGAAGCAAACTGGAGAGAGCCTAGTACCCTCTCCTGTTCGCGTCTTGATATCCTTTTGGAATCTAGAAGTCTCTTGACAGAGCCCGCTATCTCCTTCCTTTTCTTCGTCTGGATGGAGAAACTGTGTGACAAAAGGTCCCAGTGGATTCCCAGCCACTGGAACTTTTGGGATGGAGAAAGTCGAGACTTTTTTCTGTTGATCTTGAAGCCTAGGTACTCTAGGAACTGGATCACCTGACTGGAAGCTTGCAAGCATTCGGTCTCGGATGCTGCCCACACCAGCCAGTCGTCCAGGTAGGCTACTACCTGAATTCCCTTTAGGCGTAATTGTTTGAGAGCTACGCTCGCAAGCTTCGTGAAAATCCTTGGGGCTATGTTTAGCCCGAATGGCATGGCTCTGAAGGCGTATAGTCTCCGTTGTAGCCTGAACCCTAGGTAGGGGGAGAGTCGACGGCTGATTGGAATGTGCCAATAGGCGTCTGACAAGTCTATAGAGACTGAGTATGCCCTCTTGGGCAGTAAGGTCCTTATGTGTTGCAGTGTTAGCATCTTGAATTTGCAATTCACTATGAACTTGTTGAGTGGCGACAAGTCCAGAATGACTCTGAGCTTTTCCGAGTCTTTCTTGGGAACACAAAACAGCCTCCCTTGGAATTTGATGGACTTCACCTTTCGGATCACCTTTTTCTCCAACAGTTCTTGAACGTACTCCTCCAGAACGGGGGTGGAGTGTTGGAAAAACCGAAGGCACGGGGGTGGAGTGCTGTACCAGCTCCAGCCCAGTCCATTCTTGAGTAGGCTTTGGGCCCAGGGATCGAAGGTCCAGCGATCCCAAAATTTCAGAAGTCTCCCTCCTACCGGTATCGTTTCACTTGGACTGCCGTCCTGAGGTCTTGCCTCCCTGACCACGACCACCTCTGAATCCCCTTCCCCTTGAGGGGCGCCTAGACGAGCCTCTGGCTGCTCCTCTAGGTTTTGCACGAAAGGAAGAAGACTGTCCTTCGAACGTTGGGGTGAATGCGGTGGACTGACCTGGCACAGCCTGGGGTACCCACTGAAAAGTGGTCGGGGTTTGTGCCACCATCTGGGGCACTGGAGGCAATGGCAATTGCAGTTGCTGTTGCTGTCTAAAAGGTTTGGCTGGCCGAGACGGTAGCCTAGTCCTCATATTCTTCCTCTTTGGTTGAGGACCCTCATCCGGGGAAGACTTTCTTTTGATAGCCAGGCCCCACTTCTGGAGAAGGTTTCTATTCTCCACGGCGGCCTTATCAACAACTTCTTTGACCACATCGGTAGGGAAAAGGTCTTTTCCCCAAATGTTGGAGGAGATTAACTTCCTTGGCTCGTGTCTCACCGTAGCCCCGGTGAACACGAACTCCCTGCAAGCTCTCCTTGCCTTGACGAAGCTATAAAGGTCCTTCGTCACTGTGGCTAGGTGAGACTTAGCCACCACCATGAACATTTCATGAACCTTGGGGTCACTTGCCATCGTCTCAAGAGTAGTCTGATGAGACATTGAGGCAGCCAGTCTTTCTTTTGTCTCGAACTCTCTTCGTAAAAGAGAGTCGGACAGCTTGGGGAGGTCCTCGCCGAATTGCCGTCCGGCAATATCAGCCTCCAACTTTCCCACTGAGAACGTCAGATGGACATCCTTCCAGTCTTTGTGGTCCATAGGCAGGGCCAGCGACAAGGGTTTACACTCCTCCAGGGAGGGGCAAGGCTTGCCGGCCTCGACTGCCTTTAGGACAGCCGCAAACCCTTTCTGTAAAAAGGGGAAGGCTCTAGCAGGAGAGGACACAAAAGAAGGGAGCTTCTTGCTCAATGCAGCTACCTTCGAGTTAGAGAAGCCCCTCTCTTTCATCGAGGATGAAAGTAGGGCTTGAGCCTTAGCGTGGTCCATAATTATGACCTCCTTCGGCTCTGTCTCCTCCCTTGAAGCTGGTTCTTTTCTCAGCCGGACATAGCAGTCCGGATATGATGCCTTGCTGGGCCAGAATTCCACCTCCTCTAGGGGAACTGAACCCAGCTTATCCGAGATGACGATCTTTCCAGTCGTCATCGGCATGTGTTCAGCATACCTCCATGGGTTAGCATCTGAGCATAAGGGAAGGTCTTTCACATTGAACCTTTTCCGGGGCCCATGTGATTCTGCCAGGGACTGCATACGCAGTTCCATAGCAGCCGCCTTCTCCTGATTCTCCTTCTGCATTTGTTGGATCATTCCAACAATCGAAGAGAGGGCCTGTCCCAGTTCTACTGGGAGACCGGCCGATGTTGAGGGAATAGGCTCCGGAATCTGAACCGGAGTAGCCGACACCTCGTCGACCTCATCCTCTACGACATCTGGGGTTTGAACTTCATCCTGACCTTCTGCCAGGAGGTCTTGTTCCAAACGCTCGTCCAGGTCAGACATCCTGTCATCTAACTGGATGTCTTGCATCGCGACTGCGACTTCCACGTCCACCTGGACTTGATCTTGGGGGATCTCCTCTTGAAGCTGGGGAATCACTGCATCAGCTGATGCCTTGGGAAAAAGATACGCCCTCATCTTCTCACTTGGAAGATAAGGGCCAGAGGTGTTCTTTTGGAAGCCCCTTACCCAGGTACGAAGCTTCTCCCTTGCTATATCCCTTGATTCCGCCGTTCTAGGGGAATCAAAAGCCTCAGTAATCAGGTTAGTGCTTACAGTACATACCTGAGGGTCCCAATACTGGAGATCATCCTTAGAGACAGCGCATGCTGCGTGTCTCCTACAACACTCATGTCCGCAGAGGTTCTTGCTGCGGACGTTACAGAAAACATTTCCGCACTTCGGAGGGTCCTCCTGTAAAGAGAAGAAAATTTCCATGAGTATCAAGTGAACTATGTATCACTGGATATGCATAGTATAGCATAACAATTCATAAAGGAAAGACACACACTTGTGTTTCCCTCACAACCCATTGTTGCAGCCTTCCAGATAATAAAATCAAAATGGTTTATCTCTTCTAGAGTAACCAATGCAAGGTTTCCAGAGGAAACAGGTGGAGCTCACACCTAAGCAATGATTTTAAAATCCTGGATAATAGACAGGAAAGAACTCACTTTCCTATCTGTAGGGCAACAGCAAAGTATGTGCGAGAAAACACAATAGTGTTAGAAGACACAGTGCTGTACCAAAACCCTTACCATAGTTTTCTTCTTACTGTATATGTTATACTGAAGAATACTAGTACAGTATAGGGGGATGCGTGCCGGCCTGCCTTTGCCGGCCGGCACACACCATAACTAGCTTTAAAGTATACTACTTAACAGCTATAAGGCGGCAGCACTCTGGTTCAAATGCATGTGCCGGTCGGCAGCAACTGCCGGCCGGTAACAGCCAATGTTGGCCGGCAATGGCTGCCGGCCAGCAACTACACAAGGTAGTACCCAGCTGCCGGCCACACTCTTGGTGACCGGCAGACAAGGGCTGACATAAGCCGGCCGGCAAAGGTACAAGACCGATGCCAGCCGGCAGCAAAAGAACCAGAGGACTACACCTGCCCAGCTGCCGGCCTCATAGGCCGGCAGCCGGGTCAGGTACAGCACTAGAAGAAAAATAGAATGGATGCCGGGATAAGAGTGTACACAACCTCCAAGCCCGGCAACCGAAAGAGTGCATATAAGGAAGGGGAGAAACTAATTCAGGCTTCCTGACCAATGCCGTCTGGCTCTACAGGCAGGCATGGATGAGGGACCAAGAGAGGTCCGGGCAGCACTCGAAAACATAAGACCCTTGCCGGCCAGCAGCTCTGCCGGCCGGCAAGGGGCTGAGTCAATTCCACATCCTAACCTATACTAGGTCCAGATGTAGAACGACGTACAGTACAGTAATGGCTCGGTCATTACGGAGAAAGAGGGGGAAGGGACAAGAGGGTCCTGCCAACCTTGCTTTAGTGACAGATCACCCGCAGCCAAGAAACTTATCTTAGCCTAAGGGAGATCTAAGGGGGAAGGCCAGCAATACTTGCCAGCTCCCAGAGCACCAAAGCAAGGAAGGCGTTGCTACTCCCAGGGAAAGAAACTTATCCTCCCCCGAGAACAGCAACAAGGACTAGTCTGGTAGATCACAAAAGAAGGAATCATATCCACAGAAACCTTCGGTAGTGACCTAAGGGAGCTAAGCTCCCTTTGTCTGTGTCAGGTCAGCGAGGGGGACTCAGCCCCAAGCCAGACAACACAGACTCAGACTAAAAAACTCTGTTGTTCTGTCCCTCTTGAACCATACTACAGCAACAGGAAGGTACAGTAACACCCCAGTATAGTTTTATCGAAAATAAATTCGGAAAAAACCACTTAGGGATAAGCCCAAGGCTTAAACAGAGGGAAAGGGATTGCATACCTTCTCCGAAGAAAAGAAAGCAACCGGGGAGTATGATAAAGTATACTAAGGCTCCATAAGCAACTAGCCTAGGCACCAAGAGAATCGATTACCTAAATCACCGAAACTCACTCGTATACTATCTTGGAAATATTCCACACAGTCTTAAATGTATAAAATATAGCCTAAAGCTTCAATAAAATTTTAATTACACTCGGAAAAACCAAAATCATGCATGAAGTACTAGGACCAAACGACTAGGCTACATGGCCTAGCGTAGGCCAGAATGGCGAATACTTCGCCAAATAATACTAAGCACGAAAGGAAATCCTATGTAATGCTAAATAGCTAAAATTTATTAAAGCAAAACAACCAGGAATGTCGCTCTGACTAACTAATTTATACCTAGCGAGCGACAGCGTCCAGGACGCCTCTGGTAGGCTACGGCTCTTGTATCAAAGATTAATCCTATTAATCACTCAAAATTTTACCAAGAGCCTACATTTATACATAAAAGACATTATACTCAACTTATCAGAGGCCAACGAAGACGGAGAAGCCATGAAAAAGTAGAATAAATCCAAGATTTGCGAGAAACACAGGAAAAAACACCGAGTTGTTAAGCTACGCAAAAAGGAATGCAGATGGCGCCAGGATTGGCGCCAGGCACGCATACGAATCGGAGGATAGGGAAGCCTTGGGAGCGGCTCCCCTTTTTCTTTCCCGAATTCGTATCTCGCCAATCACCTCCTACGAGACGAAATCTCTGTCCAGGATGTAGATTGCCATGTGGCGTGTCTAGAATACGTCCTCTGATATGTCGCGATATCCCTTTCACGAGGGATACTCGCTCCAGGAGTTAGAATTCTGGTACCTTAAGGTAAATTCTCTGGGAATATCGCCATAGTTGTAATATACCCTAGGAAGCTACCCTATAGGAACTTCCATCAGGACGACATGGCTTGAGCCCAAAAAAAAAAAAAAATATATATATATATATATATATATATATATATATATATATATATATATATATATATATATATATGTATTCAAATAAGCCATATATATGGCTTATTTGAATATGAAAAACACGTAAAAATGTGCAAAATTTATCATTAATTGAATGCCAAGTAACAAACTACCAATTAGCTACGATGGTGAAGATGGGTTGATTTCAATTCTAAGTACAAAATACCTGAATTCGACAGGTATAAGTACAGAAGAATTGTCATTGACTTTTATCTTTCTTCGTGGCCAAGTGGCTTAGTCACTATCTATACAAGCTTGCCGACCAGGGTTCGATTCCCGGCCGGAGCCAAGCTCTTGTCTTTGTGTGATTTCGCCAGGGGCTCTGATCCCGAGGTCGTTAAGAGAATCCAGACATTAATGTATCAAAAATATATATGGCTTATTTGAATATGAAAAACACGTAAAAATGTGCAAAATTTATCATATATATGTATATATATATATTCTTACGAAGCTGACCCAACATGAGAGTAGATTGTTTATTCACATATTTCTTTTGTGTATTTTAAGGAACTGCACGCTATGGTGTTTGACATAATTTTAAAAATTCGAAAATTGTTTTATTGTTTCTATGTATGCAGAAACATATCGAACATGCTCTCCAGAAGTTTCAGCCAATTATTTTTACAAAAAAAGAAAATAAAGTCTTTTTTAAATGATGACGTCCTCCTTACTGCATCGTCTATATGACTGAGTTTGACAGAATCGGCTTTGCGTGTTTAATTTTACATATATATAGCGATTTTTATCACTTATATTTCGAAATTTTGTACGTCTGGCTGAGATGGAAGGCATTAGTAGAGGGTAGGCGAACGCAAACTACCATCAACGAGAAGACCAACCAGAGTTTCCAAAAATGTTCAGAATTTATGATGCATGTGTGTTTGCTTACTTGCAGTATGTATGTACATTTTGTTTTAACAGCGTCCTCACGAACTTTATAGCATGGCTAATGTTACTTAAGGGGACCGTCCGCCATAGTGCTTTGACATACCAACTTTCAGAAATCGAAAATTGTTTTATTACTTGTTTGTATGCAGAAACATATCGTACATGCTCTTAAGAAGTTTCAGCGAATTATTTTTACAAATAATGGAGATATAGTGGTCTTTAAATGATGACGTCATCCTTACTGCCTTGTCTGCATGACTAAATTTGACAGAATCGTCTATGTTTGTTTATCTTCCGCATATATATAGCGATTTTTTCACTTATGTTTCGAAATCTCGTACATCTGGCAGAAATGGAAGGGATTGGTCGAGGGTAGATGAACGAAAACTACGAGCTACGAGAACAGCAGCCAGAGTTTCCAAAGACGTATAGAAGTTATAATACATGTGTTTGTTTACTTGCAGTTCGCATGTACATTGTGTTTTCACAATGTGCTCGGGAACTTTATAGCAAGGCCAATGTTACCTAAGGTCATAGAAAGAACAAAAAGTAAGCAGAGAGCAACAAAAAAGAACT
>NC_090728.1:78523833-78528833 GCF_036898095.1 Palaemon carinicauda
AGAGAGAGAGAGAGAGAGAGAGAGAGAGAGATAAAAAATAAATAAAACGGAGTACAAACTCCCCAGAAGTATGTAGACAAACAAAACCGTTTTAATGGAGATAAGTCATCAAAATATTCGACCAAGGTGTACATTCACTATGTATTATCATTAGCCTAGATATAATTCATTCGTTTTTCAATAAAAAAAGAATTTCTCCACGGTGGAGTAATTTTGAATGGAAAACACTGTGTAGGCGAATTGTCCATATACTACTTGTAATCTCTTTTTTTTTTTTTTGTACTAAATATGTAACCTTTTTTTCTATAAGGATGAAATTTCGGCATAGGATGCATGGATTATCTCTAAGATTGATTGACTGATTTGAGATTTTCTGGCATCTTGTTGTCTCCCAGAGAGAAACAAGATACGGAAATATCAGATTTTCCTTGTAGATCACCTTGATCTTTCGATGACTGAAGTACTCAATTGCGTATCACAACATGAATTAGAAAAGACCATAACGATTAGCTGGTTACACTAAAGGCAATACTTGTGAAATAAATAATTGGATTTTTTACTACTACTTTGTCACCACGGACCTAACAGCATGGTCTGACAACCATAGAAATTCTTAAAGAAATTGTAAATAGGAGAATTAGCATACAAAGACCTTGTTGAAAAGCAACCAAAAGACTTGGAGATAAGAACGAAGTGAAAGTAGGCGTTAAAAGTTGTTAGGTGGCTGGGGCTGACCCATAGCGCACGCCACACGCCTGTCACTTATCATTAATTATCCCACTGGCCGCCAGGGCCTTGTGCTATTAGTTGCCTACTCGCACAATAAATACAGCTTATGTGCACTGTTTTCTCAATATTCACGTTAATATTTCGATTAAAACGCCTCTATCAGAATTCCTATGTTGTTTGGTCATAAATCATCAATATAGCTCTTCCTACAACCTGTATTTCAAATCAATTTTTATTTGTAGTTGCCAGCTCTCTGAGCCCTCCAACAACAGAGTCGCGTTGGCTGGATCTGACATTCCCCATATTTCCTTGACACCTGTAAAGGATTCATTAGAGGTTGTAATCCAATTTAAGGAGTTTAGATACGTGTACTCAAGGTTTAATGTTCAGGTCTGGTTCAGAGAAACATTTCAACACCATCATGACAGCAAATTCTTTATCGATAAAGTCGATTATTTGCTAATGGTTAACACTACGAAATTTACTATATAACCGCTCCTAATTTGAAATGCAGACCTAAGGACATGTGTCACACGAAAAGCGAAGACGAGAATATACATCTATCTATCTATCTATCTACCGATCTATCTATCTATATATATATATATATATATATATATATATATATATATATATATATATATATATATATATATATATAAAATATGTGTGTATGTGAAGAAAAGAGGCAGAAATTGAAAAGGCTGCAGAAAGAAACTTATTTTGAACTAATAAGCAGTTGGCTACGTTCAATAGCAGTATACAGTATGCCATCAGTAACAATAGAATTTGTCAATTTTTACATGCAAAAGTTTTACAAATTATATATTTGCAAAATTGGTAGGAAAGAGCGTTTGGTACAAAGAACATACATCTCAATGATCATTATCAAAACAAACAAAAAGAGACAAATTAAGGCACAGCGTGTATAGTTTATATTTTGCTAGAAAGTCAAAATAACACGAGCTGACAAAATTCAAACCAAACAGGAAACTGAATTATTATTTGAAATAAGTACCACTCACAAGACAAAAATTAAGGGTCAATGTGAGAATGTTACTGACAACACTGCAATATGCAAAGTGGTGAAGGTCAAGCAGAGAGGGAAGGACGTCGAACCTTTCTGGAATACATCCGATCCACTCGGACAAACTTCGCTCATGCTCAGAATTCTCCCTAGATTTTAGCAAGTTCTTCGAGTAGTTACCAATGTTGACCTTGACTTTGTCAGTTTCGAAGGTTACCCCCAAGGTCCATAGAATACCATGTCTACGCACCAGCGACCCAAACTGTCTTGTACTGCGCGGACTTGCCATGCGGTGATTGATGACGCCATACCGTACTACGGTCTAATTTACCAGCCTTTGTTTTACGTTATTTACTATTTCACAGTTTGCTGACAAGGAAGCCGGCGTTCAGTATTCCACTCTTTCTCTCCATTTCTACAGTAGGTAGTTGCGTTAGTATGATGAATATCGAACCATAAATATCAAATCAGAAATAATTTTGAACGTGTTTCCACCTAATAATTTGACGAATGCAACATTGCCTAAAATGTAGTTATGACAAAGATTCAGATACTCTTTATGCTCCAAGAATTATACTATCATTGAGAGAGTATTAGCGAGTTTAACTGTAGTGTTTATATTTAACGACCTAGGTCCTACCATCGTTAAGTTATGGAAATCTTTAGGCATATGTGTGCATAATTCGATGATTGAAAATCCAGCATCACCGATGGCGTTATTTGTGTCTTTGCTGATGCTCCACATCTCATGAAACTAATAAGAAACATTATATATAGAGTATGTATATATATATATATATATATATATATATATATATAGATATATATATATATATGTATATATATTATATATTATATATGTATATATATATATATATATATATATATATATATATATATATATATATATATATAATGGCTTTCAGCAAAGTGACGGCTATTTTGCCCACAGCTGTTCGGGATGGGAAAAGTAAAAGCGATCTGAAGACATATAAACTTGGAGAAACATATAAATAGCAATGGCTTTCAGCGATGAATGTAAAATTAGCTGTAAAACTGATGTTAGAAACAATTACAAAATCGCTTAAATTTTTTTTGGCAAAGGACTATTTTTAGATAAACATGGGGGAAAAATAAGTCAATTTATTTCCCGAGTTCCGCACGATGCAAAGATGTCCAGAAATTAATGTGTAGAACTTACAAAATCAGGATGAAAATATCAAATGCATAATACTTCGTAAAATCAATGAAGGTAATTGGAAAAAAATGTCTTTATTATTCATTCCAAATAGTAGTGAGTTTCTTGTGAATCTTTGATAAATATGTTAGAAATGATAAAATTATCTTTAATATATCATTTTCATATACTTATAGAATGAATCAAGAGGGAGTTGAACATTTCCTTACCTTTTTGTGACAATTGGAAGCCTGGCTATCAGTACCCAGCGTTAGTTGCAGTTAAACATAAGTATCCTTATGGGGTCAAAATATAATACAGACTCCAATTGCAAAATAGATAACGTAATAGGTGGAACCTTTTCTTTTGTTGATAATGAAACTCTCCTCAAGATAAAGATGATAAATCGCTACAACGTGAGCTAAGGCTATCTGCGATGATATTTTGTTTGCCCGATGAATGCGATGGTGAAGGAAATGATGTGACAGAAAGTAGAGGGCAAGTTGATAATGAACACCTGGATGATGGAATACAGAAAGGCGGTCGAGACTATTTCGCCGGTTTCATTGCCCTTAAGTTTCCCTGATGCACAAATCTTGGGTATTCTGTATTAAACAAATAAGGGGGGGGGGGGCATTCGTAGAGGTGGTATAATTAGCAGAGCAAATAATGAAATAGTGAAGTCATCAAAAGAATTTGCTGATCTGATAGAGAATATGGAAATTTTTTAAAACGTTATTATGGGGAAAAGAGACTAAATCATGGGAACAGAGAGGTAAAAAATTTGCATTAGATCTTCCAAATGTAATGGGAATACCACTTTGTTTATTCACTTATTTTGTTTGTTGTAGATTTTTTTTAAAAATAAGAATAATAATTACAAAAATAATAACCTCCGCAACGAAAATAATTATTAGAGTTAAAAGGTTGTAAAGTGTAATAATCATGATTACTGAATTTTTTAGTGTATTTGTACAATCATATTTGAATAGATATTTAAAAAAAAAAATTTTTTTGAGTCATTAGTACAAGATTAGTGTAAAAAATCCATCTAAATATGCATGCACGTTGCTTATTTGTACATTTGGCAATTGAATATTTCCCCCCCAAAAATTAATATTTCTTTTCTTTCCTGATAGGCGACTTTTTAAACCCTTTTTATTTAAAGAAAAAAAAAAACCTTCTCACGGGAAGTATTTTATCACGAAATCTAGTCCTTAAAATATCCTATAATATTAGTTTTTCTGAAATAGTACTGCTATTCTAAACCGGATAATGAAGAATACTGAACTTTTGCAAAGCAAGCTAATGCTGAATGGTGCTCTTTTGCCGGCCAATGGTGCTTATTGACGTCACAAAACTTAACACCCCCCCCCCCCCCCCCACTTAATGCTTACCCACTCATTCCCGCTCATCCCCAATTTACCTGCGCGTGGATTGACCTCTTATTCTATAGAGTATAGACCTTAGTTGCCCCTACAGAGTATTTTCAGCTAGTTTTTTGTGATAGGGCCGCTAGCCTCTTCCTCCTCCCTCATTATTTGAGTATACCACTGTCGATTAATTAGTGTCACGTCCCAGTTTAATTGCACTGATTACCTCAACAGAGGTTAAATAGGCTTTAACGGAACGTGCTTCAAACACACCTAGTATATGATCTCTAAAACGCTATGTTATTCCAGCTCTAGTGAACTGAATCTAGATTTGACGATTAAGTATGGTTCGTTGGTAAGCGTCTGCACTACAACCACTCGTACAGTTAGAATCAAAAGAATGCCCACACTCAAGGGATATCCTTCGTTAGATGTGTCTAGTGTTTGTAATGTTCCCATTACAAATGGGCGGAGCCGTCTCTAACCTTAGCGAATCAAAGACAGTAAAGGGCTGCATTTATTAGCAAAAGCTTACAAAGTTACAAATCGAGTTGCCATATTTCAATTCTTTATCATAATTTGACATCTCAACTGTCTACAACAAATACAAAACACACACACACACACACACACACACACATATATATATATATATATATATATATATATATATATATATATATATATATATATA
>NC_090728.1:78533833-78548833 GCF_036898095.1 Palaemon carinicauda
ATTTCAAATATTTGAGAAACAGGCAGTCTCCTATCGAATATCGTTTAAAGAATTAAATTTTGAGAAAGTTTTTTTTTTCAAATTTTTGGAGACCTGTTATTTCTAAGGAATTTATTTTAAGCACTTCAGGTTGGTAGTACTTGAAAATTTTTTCACATGTTTGTACTTCAGAATCTGAAATAACAGGTCTCCATTTGACAGATGTACCGCCCCATTACTGGGGCGGTACATCTGTCAAATGGAGACCTGTTATTTCTAAAGAATTTATTTTAAGCACTTCAGGTTGGTAGTACTTTGAAAATTGTTCACATGTTTGTACTTCAGAATATGACTTTTATCCTAAACTGATGGAGAAAAACCTGACGCTTATTAAACTCCATGTTCATAATCTTGATATAAGTATCTGACACCATTGTTCAATTGACTCAGTGTGCATGGTGTTTAGAATATTTAGTAATCCTTTTAGGCTGGGTGCCAGGACCACCCCAGGATATTTTCTGCTAACTTTTTAACTCACATTTCCTGATAACCTTTTTAACTCACATTTCCTGATAACCCATGTCTTGGGCTATGTCAAGAACATAGCGACCACTCTCAACTCTGGGCAGTTCTAACATAGGGGACCAAAGCCCCCTGCTTCACGCTACGCTAAACTCTGCCTCACATAAATCTACATTAAGCCTTTATATAGGCGGTCAAACATATTTAAACTTTCAAGAAATTTTGCAGGGACTATTGAAATATATCAAGAAACATGTAAAAAGGAAACATTTCAATAGTATAATATGTATTTCTAAAGTAATACAAAATGTACACAAACCAAAAAAATCTTCCTGCCAGCGAGAAGGGGGGAGGGGCTCCCACTTTCCCGCTGGCAGGAAGTGGGGAGCTCCGCCCTGCCAGCTGGAAGGGGGAGCCCCTCCCTGCCAGCGGGAAGGGGGGAGCCCCGCCCTCCAGCGGGAAAGGGAGAGCTCCGTCCTGCCAGCAGGAAGGGGGGGAGCCCCGCTCTGCCAGCGGGAAGGGGGGAGACCCGCCCTGCCAGCGGGAAGGGGGGAGCCCCGACCTACCAGTGGGAAGGGGGGAGCCCTGCCCTGCCAGTGGGAAGGGGGGAGCCCCGCCCTGCCAGCAGGAAGGGGGGAGCCCCGCCCGGCCAGCGGGAAAAGGGGAGCCCAGCCCGGCCAGCGGGAAAGGGGGAGCCCCGCTTTGCCAGCGGGAAGGGGGGAGCCCCGCCCTGCCAGCAGGAAGAGGGGAGCCCCGCCCTCCAGCGGGAAGCGGGGAGCCCCACCCTGCCAGCGGGAAGGGGAAGCCCCTCCCTGCCAGCGGGAAGGGGGGAGCCCCGCCCTGCCAGCGGGAAGGGGGAGCCCCGCCCTGCCAGCGGGAAGGGGGAAGCCCCGCCCTGCCAGCGGGAGAGGGGGTGCCTCGCCCTGCCAGCGGGAAGGGGGGAGCCCCACCCGGCCAGTGGGAAGGGGGGAGCCCCGCCCGGCCATCGGGAAGGGGATAGCCCTGCCCTGCCAGCCGGAAGGGGGGAGCCCCGCCCTGCCAGCGGGAAGGGGGAAGCCCCGCCCGGCCAGCGGGAAAAGGGGAGCCCAGCCCGGCCAGCGGGAAAGGGTGAGCCCTGGCTTGCCAGTGGGAAGGGGGGAGCCCCGCCCTGCCAGCGGGAAGAGGGGAGCCCCGCCCTGCCAGCGGGAAGCGGGGAGCCCCACCCTGCCAGCGGGAAGGGGAAGCCCCTCCCTGCCAGCGGGAAGGGGGGAGCCCCGCCCTGCCTGCGGGAAGGGGGGAGCCCCGCCCTGCCAGCGGGAAGGGGGGAGCCCCGCCCTGCCAGCGGGAGAGGGGGTGCCTCGCCCTGCCAGCGGGAAGGGGGGAGCCCCACCCGGCCAGTGGGAAGAGGGGAGCCCCGCCCGGCCAGCGGGAAGGGGAGAGCCCCGCCCACCCAGCGGGTAGGGGGAGATCCACCCAGCCAGTGGGAAGGGGGAGGCCCTCCGGGCTAGCGGGAAGCGGGTAGCCCCGCTGAGCCAACAATATAGAGTTCCTGTATCTAGCTTATTTTTAAAAAAACATGAAGACCTTTTGGAAATCGCTAACTGGCTCCAAAAAGTGTTCAAAAAGTCTTCAAAACTTCACCAACAGAATTTTGCAGCTCGTGTGGCCCTTGGGACGGTGAGTAAATATGATCATATCACTCCGCATCTAATAAAACTAGGATGGTTAGAAAATGAAAGAGAAATACAGATATGATGTATGTATTTTAATCTTCAAGATTTTAAGAGGTATTTTACCAGAGTGGCTATATAATCTTCAGACTGTAAACTCCATTACCAGACAGGCTAACAATTTGTTCAAAAGGAGAGTTCGAACTGATATGGGATCGAGAGAGATGACAGTGAGGGGTCCCCATTTTTGGAACAGTATACCAGTCTCTTTAAAGGAAACTAATTCGTTACCGTCTTTTAAATACAAATTCAAGAAACATCTTTTAAATGGTACTTGATCTTTATATTATATCTTACATTTGATATTTTAGCTACTTATATTTATATCTATATTTAAAAGTGTTATAATGCGTTAGTTTAATTTTACCTTTGAGCTTTATAGATTTTTATGATGTTTTATGGTTTTCAATGTTTTAACAACTTATATTTCTATCAATACTTTTAACGTTTTTGGAACAGTATACCAGGGTCTTTAAAGGAAACTAATTCGTTACCGTCTTTTAAATACAAATTAAAGAAACATCTTTTAAATGGTATTTTGATCTTTATATTATATCAAACATTTAATGTTTTAGCTACTACTATTTATATCTATACTTAAAAATGTTTTAATGTGTTAGTTTAATTTTACCTTTGAGCTTTAAAGATTTTTATGATGTTTTATGGTTTTCAATGTTTTAACAACTTATATTTCTATCAATACATTTAATGTTCTAATAATATGGTTTTTTTATGCTCTTAACGTTTTAAATGCATATGTTTTTATCAATACTTTTAGAACTATTATATATTTTGTTTTTCTCCTGACTTTTATAAGACTCGTGATTATAGTTTTAAATGTTTTTTTTTTTATTATTTTGAGTACGTATATTTTTATCAATACTTTTAAAACTTTTATATTATGTTTAGTTTCTCTGTGTACTTGATGCTATGTATTATCCTTAACATGGATATTAATACCCAATGTATAAATTGGAAATAAAGAATTATTATTATTATTATTGTTGGACTTCAATTTGTCTTTCGTCATCAGTAGGAAAATAGAATGCCTTCCTCTCAGCGCTCCAAAAGATTCTTAGTCTCTCTGTTAGGAGAAATATGGGATACTAGTGCATTCTCAAATCGGCTTTAAATTGTCATTCGTCTCAAGCTGAAATATTAGAAAACGTAAAAAGATTGTTGTGACTGTTTTATTGATCAAGCCAAATTTGCAATCTTTTATCACCGACTCACCATGAGGCTATTAAAAACGAAATAAGATTTGGGTTTTGCAGAAAATGCTATGGTGAAAGTTAAGAAAATTGTTGAGTGTGCGACTTTGAAAGAAAACCAAAATACCTCGTCATAAAGGGATCAACGACAAGTGGAATCAGGAAAGCAGTTATGAAAAGCAAAACAAGAATATTGAAGACTAATAACTGATTTATTTGTAAGGATTCGGACAGAAAATACAGGAAGAATGAGACAGGAGGGAGAACGGGAGAGAAGAAATAAAGAATCCGAAAAGGAGAACTATAGTCCATTTCTTTATGCGATGCATAATTGCACCGACTCGCGGCGGTGCCCTTTTAGCTCGGAAAAGTTTCCTGGTCGCTGATTGGTTAGAATTATCTTGTCCAACCAATCAGCGACCCGGAAACTTTTCCGAGCTAAAAGGGCACCGCCTCGAGTCGGTGCAAATATGCATCGCTAAAAGAAATGGACAATAGTTATTATTTGTTGATCAGTTTACGATAGGGCGGATTTGAAGGAGAAAGTAAAGTCCCTAATGTTGAGGATCCAAAAATAAAGATTGTGCAGAATAAGGCGGAAACTTTACAGAAGTAGAGAATATTGAAAAACCAGAGAAAGATCGAGAATTCTTCAATCTGAAGTAATCTTTTTTTTTTCTCTCTAAAAAAGAAAGGATTTCTAAGGAGAGGAACTCCAATTGGACGTCTTCCCTTTTAGAAATTCCTAACAGGCTCCCATCCGGAGTAGTCTTCAAAATTCTCCAAACTCATTGTTCGAATCCAATTTGTCTTTCATCATCAATAGGAAAGTTGAATGCTTTCCTGTCAGAGCTCCAAAATATTATTAGTCTCTCTGTTAGGAGAAATATGGAATACCGGTGCATTTCCAAATCAGCTTCAAATTGTCATTCGTCTTGAGCAAGAATGTTAAAAAAGGTAAAAAGATATTTTTAATCGTTTTATTGATCAACCCAAATTTGCAAGATTTTGTCACTGACTTGCCTCTGAGGCCATTAAAAAGGAAACAAGATTTGGTTGATGCAGAAAATGCTTTGCCGAAACTTAAGAAAATTATTAAGTCTGTGATTTTGGAAGGAAACCAAAATACATCGTCAAAAAGGAATCAACGACAAGTGGAATCAGGAAGGCAGTTATGAAAAGCTAAACAAGAATCTTCAAGACTAATAACAGATTTATTTGAAAGGATTTGGACAGAAAATACAGGAAGAAGAGGGAGACAGCAAGGAGAACGGGAGAGAAGAAATAAAGAATCAAAAAAGGAGAGCTAGTTATTATTTCTTGATCACTTTACGATTGTGCGGATTTGAAATAAGAAAGTAAAGCCCATAATGTTGAAGTTCAAAAAATAAAGACTGTGCTGAATAAGGCGGAAACTGCATAGAAGTAGAGAATATTGAAGAATCAGAGAAAGCTAAAATTCTTCAATCTGAAGTATTTTTTTTTTCCCTCTAAAAGGAAGAACCTCTTAAGGAGAGACACTCCAATTGGACGTCTTCCTGTTAGCACGCTCTTATAAGAAAAATTATTATTTAGGACCGACGAAGGAACGGGTTTGGGATCGGAGATTTTTGGTTTACGGCGCCCCGGATTTGAACTTCGGTCGTCATTTTGTGTCAGCCTTACCATCATCTGTCTGTTGTCAGTGTTCATGTCATCCAACGCAAGTAACAGCTGCCAACGCAATGGCCCGTGGTCCGCCTTGTATATAGGCGGGTCAATCTAAATCATCACCATCAGGAGAGGTAATTTGAGACACGAGACCTCTTATGGTCGTTTTAAAAAGGATATTTTAATTACAAAGGGATCAATGGTTCAAATAGGTTCCGTCGTCATAAAACGCCTTCAAAATGTTCGTTAAAAAAAGATACTCAACCAAGAAGCGAAACGGCAGGAGGAGAGGAACTGGTCAAACGAATACTCTGAGGAAAGAGTTTGAGGACCTTCATCATGACCCCTAAAAGATTGATACGCAATCGGGACGTCAAAACGAAAGTTAGCTTACGGGAAGAGTAGGAACAGGGTACCTTCACACGCGCACACACATGTTTATATATGTGTGTGTGTGTTTGCTGGGTATTATTTTCTTACCTGTTACTATTTCGCTATTTTCTATGATAAATCAATTAATGGGGGAATAAAACATTAAAACGGATATTGTATAGTTACGTTTCGATATAGCTGACCATAACAGACAGTAAATAGAGTATTGAGAAACTAGATCTTCCTCATACCTGTTTTTCTGATGCAAAACTAACTAGTTAAGCATATAAGTCATATGGAATTAAGACACTCTTCATGGATGTTGATGCTCATGGAGGTTTAGACCCAAAAGCTACTTTTCGTTTTTTTATAAAGACCACTGATTTCTTAGCTCTTAAGTTATCTGCTATTTTCTTCAGGTTATCAAAATATATATATATATATATATATATATATATATATATATATATATATATATATATATATATGTTTATGTATATATATATATATATATATATATATATATATATATATATTTATATATATATATATATATATATATATAAATATATATATATATATATATATTTATATATATATATATATATATATATATATATATGTTTATGTATATATATATATATATATATATATATATATATATATATATATATATATATATATATATATATATATAAATATATATATATTTATATATATATATATACATATATATATATATATATATATATATATATATATATATATATATATATATATATATATATATATATATATATTTATATATATATATATATATATATATATATATATATATATATATATTATAGTCACAAAAGGAGAACTGAGTTTGTGTTTTAATTTTTCTTTTCGTGGCTATACTACTTGAATATTTTATGCTCATCACGTGTTAGCTTTTCTGATTTCTACACACACACACACACACACACACACACACACACACACACATATATATATATATATATATATATATATATATATATATATATATATATATATATATATAAAATGATAAATTTTGTCCATTTAGACGCGTTTTTCATATTTATATAAGCCAAATATTATACTCCCTTAATATCTGGATTCCCTCTTTACCTCAGGATCAGAGAACCAAGGGGGAATCAACTCAGAGATAATAGCATCTGGTCGGCCGGGGAATCGAACCCTGGTCCGAGAAACTGGCACGAAAATTGGTATTACGCACACACATATATATGTGATATATATATATATATATATATATATATATATATATATATATATATATATATATATACAGTACACTATATATATATATATATATATATATATATATATATATATATATATATATATGTGTGTGTGTGTGTGTGTGTGTGCGTAATACCAATTATATATATATATATATATATATATATATATATATATATATATATATATATATATATATATATATATATATATATATATATTATGCATTACGTGAATGTGTTGTTTTGTGTTTAAAAAAAAAAGTGAAGTGAAATTTACGAAATTTTAGGACAACAAACATGGTAGACTAAAACACGTGTTAATTTCCAGTGAGGCCTAATTCCTGTGTTGGTAACGGTAAGAACACGTGGCGTTCCTTATTCCGATTTTTTCTTTTGACAGTAAGGGTATGTAATTTCATTCTATTACTTTTTCGTGGGATATTATTTTTTGTAGATTTTTTGAAAGGGATAATTTTCGTACGATTGTGTAAAATTGTTAACCTAAAGATAAAGGATTTACGATATCAAATTTAATCTAATTTTCTTTATTTTTCAGTCAGGGTATAGGATCATTTAGATAAAATATTTGGGAGTGTAATTTCTTAAATTATTTTTTTTTACTAAAGGGAAAGTATGTAAAGGGGTTGATTTTCTTAACGAAGCATTAAGCAAACTCAGTGACATTGTTTGTTTTATCTAATTTATTATACTTTAAGTATAAATACAAACTTTGCCTTAAGTCACAGAATTGCAAGTGGTGGTGTTGCAAGAACGCACCCACACATTTTTACAAATCCATTTTTTCCCTTATGACTAGCATAGAAGGGTCACACATCGTGAAGATTCCATTTTTTTTCCTTATGACTAGCATAGAAGGCTCACACATCGTGGAGATTCCATTTTTTCCCTTATGACTAGCATAGGAGGGTCACACATCGTGGATATTCCATTTTTTTCCTTATGACTAGCATAGAGGGTCATCCATTGTTGTGATTGCATTTATTTATGACTAGCATAGAGGGTTATCCATTGTTGTGATTCCATTTATTTATGACTAGCATAGAGGGTCATCCATTGTTGTGATTCCATTTATTTATGACTAGCATAGAGGGTCCATTGTTGTGATTCCATTTATTTATGACTAGCATAGAGGGTCATTCATTGTTGTGATTCCATTTATTTATGACTAGCATAGAGGGTCATCCATTGTTGAGATTCCATTTATTTATGACTAGCATAGAGGATCATCCATAGTTGTGATTCCATTTTTATTATGACTAGCATAGAGGGTCATCCATTGTTGTGATTCCATTTATTCATGACTAGCAGAGAGGGCCATCCATTGTTGTGATTCCATTTATTCATGACCAGCATAGAGGGTCATCCATTGTTGAGATTCCATTTATTTATGACTAGCATAGAGGATCATCCATAGTTGTGATTCCATTTTTATTATGACTAGCATAGAGGGTCATCCATTGTTGTGATTCCATTTATCCATGACTAGCATAGAGGGTCATCCAATGTTGTGATTCCATTTATTCATGACTAGCATAGAGGGTTATTCATTGTTGTGATTCCATTTATTTATGACTAGCATAGAGGGTCATTCATTGTTGTGATTCCATTTTTATATGACTAGCATAGAGATTCACCCATTGTTGTGATTCCATTTTTTTGGAGACTAGCATAGAGATTCACCCATTGTTGTGATTCCATTTTTTATGATTAGCATAGAGATTCACCCATTGTTGTGATTCCATTTTTTTAAGACTAGCATAGAGATTCACCCATTGTTGTGATTCCATTTCTTTTTATGACTAGCATAAAGGTTCACCCATAGTTGTGAGTCCATTTCTTCCTGACTAGCCTAGAGGGTCACCTACTGTATAGTTGTGATTCCAGTTTGTTTTGTCTAGCATATAGGGTCACCTATAGTTGTGATTCCATTTTTTATTGTGTAGCACAGTTGTCATATATAACGTTACTTGTATGGACGCATTAGAACCGAACAGCCTAAGCTCACCCATTGTCGTGACCCTGATTTTCAAGTTAGGCTCCTGTTCAATTACTTGAAAGGCTTACTATTTGGTGATGGTTCTTTCTCGAGAGGCATTTTTACAGCCTTTGTGCATTTTCCCCAGCTCCATCTTCATCCTTCCTTCCATGAGACTTACTTAAGGCTAGAGCGTCTTTCTCCTCCGTGTAATTTCTTGCACGCTCAACATTGTACTTTGTGCGGTTGAGTTTGTTCTTGTCGCTATCTCCACAAGAAATTAGTAAAATGACTGCTGCTGAGATCAGTGCATTTGTGGATTTGGCAGAACGACAAGGCTATGAGGGAGAAGCATTGCGAAGGTATATGCGGGAGCTCATGAATGAAGACAAAGCCCGGAGAAGAACAGAGCATGAAAGGATGCGGTATGAAAGAGAGAGAGTGCATGAATTAAGAATGCAGGAGATGGACGCCCAATTGGCACAACTCAATCACTTGCCACCTCAACGCAATGTTGCCAAAGTCCAGCAGGACAATCTCAGGAAGATCCAGTTCATGGAAGGAGTTACCAAAAAACTCCCTACAGTGGAGTCCCAGGTGACCACGTCCTAGCTCAGCAAGGAGTGCGGACTAAGGGCAGTGAGCAACATTGGACATGAGGGCTACGACCTGCGTTTGGGTCAAGAGCCCATGAAGGTGGTACAGCAAGTGCCCCTCAGGCGCATGAACGCTGCCAAGCCGGAGCCCAAAGCTTTGAGGACACGACCTGCAGGGGAAGACGACTGGCTAGGTACCATTAACCTTGGGGAAATACCTTGGCTAAGTGAGGAGGCCCAAGAGTTTTCCTCCTCCAGCAGTGAGTCTGAGCCTCCTAGCCTATAGTTAATTCTGGTGAAGGTGTGCTGCATCCTACCACAGGGGATAGAGCTATTTCCAGCACCATGCCAGAGGTCTCAGAGGAGGGCCAGGAGTCTCCCCCTTCCAGAAATGAGTCTAAGCCTCGTACCCGAGAGAGCTCCCCAGCTAAAGCAATGATGCTTCCCACCAGGCCAGAGGTCTCACAGGAGGACCGAGGGGAAACACCCATCATTCCAGAGACCCCAAGGAGCCAAACAGAGCCCATCTGATTTCAGCTGTCGGTCTCAGAGGAGGGCCAGGAGTCTCTCCCTTCCAGAAATGAGTCTAAGCCTCGTACCCGAGAGAGCTCCCCAGCTAAAGCAATGATACTTCCCACCAGGCCAAAGGACGAGACGCTGGAAAACTACGGGGATGCTGCTGATTCAGACGAAGCAGAAATGATTACTCTCTCAAAGGAGAACTTCCTGCAGAAGGATGGGGTGCTCCTCAGAATCCCTCGAGGCCCTCATGATCCTGCGGAGGCCCTGCGCCAGCATGTAGTTGTCCCCCGTAATTCCCGCTTGTCGATGCTACGAATGGCTCATGAGGGACTGGGAGGGCACTCTGGGGTGAAGCGCACAACCCAACTACTGCAGCCTCATTTATTTTGGCTGGGCTTGCACGAGATTGTTAAGGCTTACTTAGCATCCTGCCATCCTTGCCCAGTCTCCGGTAACTATAAGCAAATAGTGCCGAGGGCATCGCTCCAACTCATCCCATCCATTAGTGTCACAGAACTGCCACAATTCTTTTATTGGTATGGCTTCCTAGCCACATTTCAGACGGACGAAGGTTTCCACTTCATGGCAGAGGAGTCACAACCTCTGACCATACTCATAATTTATTTTTAGTTTCACCAGGTGCAAGCAGGAATTCCCAACTGTGGGGTTTACTTGAATTTCTTCCAGACATGGGATAAACTCCAAACTCAAGAGAATGAGCTCTCAGGCATGGGCTCATCTCTTGAGCATCTTGGATTCTATTGTGCCGACCATGTGTTCCCACAGATAGTCCTAACGGACCATAACCCAGCAACTTACTTGACTGAGCTATATAGGAAAAATAAAGGGCTCATGAGGTGGGGCATAGACCTCCAGAACTACAACTGGAAGGTCAAGCGCCTAAAGAGCTTAGATGAGAGAGATGTGCTCTCCAGGCATTAGTGCTCAGTGCACAGTGCCATGTCCCTAGCCTGTAGTCATACTCAGTAAGTTAATTTAGTTTGTATGAAAAAAATGTAAATTGGCCTTGGTGTCTCCCCAGGTAGATAAACTTGAGGAGCCATTTTGGCCTCATTATTTACATTTGATTTATTTTTATTGATTTATTGTATCTTTTTGCATAGATGTCAATTTTCTTTAATTTTATGCCTACCACTGCACTAGGTCACTTAACTTTAACCATTTTTGCATTTTAATTTTCAATTCTGCATTTTTCAATTTTTCAGTTGCTGCCTCACAGCCAGTATACTTATTTCTACATGGCACTTAAAGTTAATTTACTATCAAATTAAAGTAAAATTATGACTTTAGTTGCAGCTTAAGTATTAATTCATTATCCTGGTGAGACTCACTGAAGGAGGAGTCATTAAGGCTAGTGGCTTCAGACCTTGCTTGCAGAGTTCTTGTCCTGTTTTAGGACAAAATCTCTGCTAAAATGGGGGGCTGTTAGTAATGGCGGTCATTGCGCCACCTTTCTACCAAAGACCCCACCAGCAAGGACTTCGTCAGCCGGCGACAAGTTTTGGGACCCTACCCAGAGTCTCACCCACCCACCCCAACCATCCTATACCAGTCTACTCCCCTTTGAGGTCGCATTTTTCAGCCATCTTTACTTATCACGCGACGATGTCAAGATCCCAGGAGAAAGAGGAGGCCTATTGATGGGGGTGTCGGGACACGTGACAAGGCCTGACCAATGGGACAACAGTCAGGCCAATCACCCACACCCCCAATCTGGGGCAAAAAGGGAGCTGAGTCTGCCTAGGAACGGCTGGGCATACTTCTTCCTGACTCAACCTCCTTGAGGGAACCACCATCTCTCTTCACCCTCAAGACATCAGGGAGGCAGCACCTCTGTTTACATATCCTCCACAAGAGAGGAACCAGAGTCCTTTTTACTAAGGTAAGGTGTCTGATTTTGAGATCCTCGTTATCCTTACCCATCCTCCCATCCCTTCCTTATCACATCCCACTTTTTCCTTTTATCCTTTAAAGAAATATCCTACCCACTGAACCTTTTAACCTATTCCCTATATCCCTCCACGTGTGCCGTTTGCTTCTATCCTTAATTAATTCCCCCTATGACAGTGTTAATTCCCATGTGTAATGTTTAAATCCCTAAGCTTTGCATTTTCATTTAATTTGCTTAAAGGTTGTAACCACACGACTTCATCGTGTTCCCAGCCGGTAGAAGTAAGTGTGCTGTTAATAATTTAATTTATCTCTCTTTCCAGGGAACGTGATTGCTGTGCCGAAGTTTTATCCACGGCCCACCAAACTCCACTCGAAGCTCCTCGTGGCTTAAATTAAAATAGTTATCTGCTGTGCTCCCCTTTCATTTATTTTTATTCAAATATTATTGTAAATATATACATACATATATATATATATATATATATATATATATATATATATATATATATATATATATATATATATATATATTGTCGGTATTCTTTGTCTTATTGCCGACCGGCGACCTTTTCCATTGCTATTTTTTTGTTATGGCCCTTCAGTCCCTTAAGCAAGGCCGGACTCAAACCAGCGGCCCGTAACAGTATATATATGCATATATATACAGCATATACAATATATATGTATATATCTATATATTTATATATATATATATATACATATATATATATATATATATATATATATATATATATATATATATATATATACGTATATATATATATATATATATATATATATATATATATATAAATATATACATATATATATATATATATATATATATATATATATATATATATATATGTATATATATACTGTATATATATATATATATATATATATATATATATGTATGTATATATAAAAACACGTAAAAAAATGTGCAAAATTTATCATATATATATATATATATATATATATATATATATATATATATATATATATATTATATATATATATATATATATATATATATATATATATATTATATATATATATATATATATATATATATATATATATATATATATATATATATATATTAGTCCTGTTGTAGAATTGGGGAATGTGTTTGAGGTAGCTCAAGCCTGCTGATTACCGCCCAATTTCCGTCACTGCCATTTTAACTGATTTTCTTCTACTGTGGTGTCCATAGAAAGCAAGCTCTTTGCATATGGAGATGGTGCTACTCTCCTGAATTTAGATCTCAATACACTACACACATAACAACTAATGTATCTGTTTCTAAAGTACTGTAAGACAAAGGCCTCACACACGTCATTTCATGTCTGGGTTATTTTCTGGCTCGATATAGTTAGATCATTATATTTTGTAGTCCTCCAAATACCTCAAGTGCTCTCAAGAAATTTTTTTTTCTTTTTTTTTTTAACCAAGATATTTCCGTTAACTGGAATAGTGATAAAAAAAATGAGACATAAATTGTATAATAAAAAGCTGAGTGACACCATTTATTTATGGATGCATGCTTCACAATACAAATATTTTTTTTTTTATTGAGATTGTAATATCGAAGAGTAAGGGGAATGGAATACAGTGCTCAAAATGCCCTTTCTCTGATAGGGTATGAATATCTTGTCTTGGCTTCACGCAAATATCAAATAGTTCCAAGTTGGAAGGTGTTTCATGCTGCCGCTCGGGAGAGATTTCTTTTCTGGAGGGATAGTGAGAAGCTAGGAACTAATATTGACAGTATAAGACGAGCACCGGAAGGGAAGGCCATTCATTTTGAAAATAATGAGAATGTTTGATAAATATATGATTAAAGAATGAAAGAACCACAAATGAAAAAGAATAGAATAGGGGAACAAAAATGTTAATGAATAAATACCTAACAAGACATGTCAGGGGATAGAAGAAGCTCAGAAAATAAAATCTGAAGAATGAGAGAAAATATCTACGAATCCAAGGGTATTGCTTCTCAGCTGTGTGATTTAGTGATTAAAAGGACAATGAAACGTATATTTTCGAGATATTCTAATATTTGGGTTTTCCCTTTCCAGCTTACTGCATCAGCTGTAGAAATTATGGTTCAACTAATATCTTGATAGGCGGAGGAGCTGGTATGGATGGCTTTGCTCGAACACTCCGAACTAGAGCTTCACGGATAGTGATGTGTTTTTCGCTCGTTAAGTGCCCATATGTCTGAGTAATTCACCCGGTCCAGAGCTCACATCCAACACCACATAGCTGTGCTAATTCGGGCACTTGATTACTGTAAATAGGTACTTTATCATACAGAGTTAAGCTTATTTGAATCAAGACTGAGAGAACGTTGTGCGTTAAATCGATAAGAAGTCAGTTTGATAAAGTTACAAGCAATTATATAATCATTGGTAACTTGCAGTCACGGTATTAGCATGGGGAATAATTTTGTGCTTATGCCATCTGCAAATGTATTTTCCGACAATTTAAAATAAAATACATTTTGGGAAAATAGGTATATCATAGTTTCATGACAAAATTTCGGAAAATTACGTCGTTCTCAGACTAAAAAGCTTGTATTTTTTATATGATTTGTCAATAAATTAAATTTCTGATAGCCTTTGCCAGAATGTAATAGCGCCCTCATTTACCTCCACTTATTTTCGATACGAAGTAATAAATTGTTATTGTATTCAAGGTGTTATGAAGTCATCAGTAGTATATATTGTCTCCATCACTGATTTTCTATTATGCAATGGTGATACTTAAATTTCGTTACTTATCAAACTTCCAACAACAACAACAACAACAACAACTACTACTTTATTCTACTGCTGCTATCTTTTACAAATCAACCAATAATGAATATGGTTAGAAATATTTGTTAGAATAGTAACGGTTATCAGATAATATTTAGGCAATGCTACAGTATCTTACAGGCTGTATCAAGAATACTCATTTAACTTCTCTCCACACCCCCTAAAACATAAATGACTTCTTTATTTCCTCAGTGTCGGACTGGCTGGGGCAAGGGGTTGTGAAGAGGATACTACCCCCCCCCCCCCCCCGACCCTTCCCTGCTGAGTGTCTACTTGGCCCCTCCTACGAAGAAATAGTAATTGTATATATATATATATATATATATATATATATATATATATATATATATATATATATATATAATGTGTGTTTGTCACTATACTGGAGGAAGGATCAGAAAAACGAAATTTTTGGAATAGCGTTTTCGTA
>NC_090728.1:78556333-78558833 GCF_036898095.1 Palaemon carinicauda
AAAATGGAAATGCAGAAGCTCAAATGGAGAAACGAAAAATGAAATAGAATTTACTCTTTGTGAAAAAGTCAAATTATCTAAAGACGTAATAGTGTTAAATAAGCTGAAGTTAAGCGATCATATAATGGTGTCAAAAAAATCCTTTACATCTAAAAGAAAGAGAAAGAACAATTAATTTATGTAAAAAAAAATAAACACTCCTGTAATAAGATAAAAATCTGACGAGTTCACGTTACCAATACAAAATAGTTACTCTCATTGACATGATGAAATGGAAGCAATTCAAGAAGAAATAAACAGTAATTTAACAAAATTTGTGTTTGAATCAGCACAAGATATATGTGGAAAAGTTCCTAAACAAGAGCTAGGAAAAACTATCAGAAAACACCAAAAAACCTTATAAAGAAAAGATTGGAAATGAGGATAAAATCAACGATATATGAAATAGAGTTAGCAGAACTATCCAAAACAATTAAACTAAAAACCAAAGATATACGTAAACACAATCAGACCAAAACTGAGGAAACACTAAAGAAGGGAAGAAGCATCAAATTGATGAAAAGAAGACTTGGAACAGATCCCCAACAGATGCTTGCTTTAAAGGATAAAAATGGAAATATTATCCACAATAGAGATAGAGTGGTATACATAGCAGAGAATTTCTAAATGTTATACAATAGTATATAAGAAATAACTTCACCAACAGAAATAATAAAACACCTGAGCCGGTACCAATCGTAACAGTAGAAGTAAAGAAAGCTTTGAAAGGTATGAAAAGACGCAAAGCAGCAGAAGAAGATAGCCTAACAATAGATTTAAACTAACACTTGAAATTTATCAACTGTATTGATCAGATCTAATATTTTATCTTGTATCATATTTACAGGGGAGTACATTGGCTCTAAGAAGTGGGCCAGATCTCCTACTAAAATGGAAGAAGAAGAAGAATAGATGGAGAAAATTTCATAGTAGTAAAACTCGCTGAACTTTACACAAAATGTCTGCAAAAGAAATGAAATATTGCCCAATAAGTCTACTATACATAATATATAAAATATCTATAAAGATCATATTAGGCCCAATAGATAAACAGCCAGACTGTAATCAGCCAAGAGAGCACGCAGGATTTAGAAGTGTGGATTCAGCAACTGACTATATCCATGTAATTAACCAGCTAATGGAAAACTGAACAGAGTATGACAAACCACTATGTATGGAGTCATTGATAGGTTATGAAAAAGCTTTTGATTCTGTCAAAATCTCAGCAGTAATGAAACCCCTTCAAACACAAGGCATTAAAGAATCTTGAGTTAGAACATTTGAAAATATTTTTACAAGAAGTACAGCAATCTTAAAACTATAAAAAGATTGTGAGAAAATTCCGATTGTGATAGGAGTATGACAGGGAGACTCCATCTCTCCTAAATTGTACACAGCATGTTTAGAAGTTTTTAACAATATATATATATATATATATATATATATATATATACATACTTTTCAAATAAGTCACAAATATCCTTTAATATCAAATTTGCTCTTCCAAGTGATTTAAGACTCATGGAAATACCTTTTATGTTAAATTTTTTCTGTCCTGACAAGGATTCGAACAAATGGTCGATAGAAATAAGGGTAAACATCATACTTAGCAAATATGGCTGCAAGGAGATAAAAGTTGATCCTTACTGCTGTATCTAATCCTGTCGATTTTAGGACTTGTACTTAGAATGGAAATCAACCCATTTACATCATTACAGCCAACTGCTAAGTATGTAATACTTGGTCGGTTTATGATAATTTATTTTACTAAAACTCTCAATATTGAATTCGCTCTTTTGCGTGATCTAAGATCCATAGAAAAAATCATTCGATGTTAAATATTTCTGCCTGATCAAAGATTCAAACCTATAACACAGAAATGAGGATATATATTAAACTTAGTCCAATCGGTTGTAAATAGAGATAACAGCTAGTTCTGACTCTGGTGAATTTAATTCAATGAAATTCAGGATTTTTTACTTAGAATCAAAATTAACTCATCTCCACTATTACAGCTTCTTGGCAAATAAGGCTTAGTTGGTTTATGATAATTTTATCCAAAACACTGGTGATTTTAATTTATTTTTAAATGAGCCAAAATATCATCTAATATCGAAATCGCTTTGCCATTGCTAAAATTTCTTTAACAATAATTATTTCTGTCCGTGCAAGGATTCGTACCTACCACCGTTATGATTGAAACGAACATTAGACTTTAACCAAGTGTTAGTGACAAAATTATCATAAAACTGCCAAGTGTTACGTCTACTTACGAATCAGCTCTAATATTGGAGTTAGGTTGACGTCGATTCTAAGCACAAATCAGGTTGCTTTGGGCGTTACAGTTTTTGTTTTCATATATAATGTGATAACGTTAATTGCTCATCTACCCAGACTTTGACAAATATTCATTGCAGTCATACCATGTACAATTCATTTAATCGTAAGTGTTTTGACTGAA
>NC_090728.1:78563833-78568833 GCF_036898095.1 Palaemon carinicauda
GCATGCAGGGGGTACACAAGTATGTGTCTCCTACTATCCCTTTATAGCTTACTATCCTAAGCTATTCTTTTGCATGTTGATTATCAGTGAGATAATCCATTATATACTCATTCTGTTTTCCTTTCTTTACAGGAGGAACACCAGATGACTTGTGTTGCAGTCTTCTGCAAGGCCAAGAGTAAGTATTTTTACGGTCATAATACTTGCAGGTTTTATGCCCCCTGCAATATTATTTCCGAATCCCTACATTATTGGAACCCGCAGGTATGCAATATATGTCGGACATTAATGTCCGAAAGTTTCGAGAATCCCAAGTCTATAGAGACTAAGGATACAGCTCAATACAAATTACGCAACTGGGTGAGAGGCTTCCAGATAATCTCTCCGGGACCTTACCTACCTAATGATAGGATGCGTAAGCTACTATTTCCAAAGGCAAGTAAGGAAATAGTGGTGCCTCAGGCACCAATTACATCCCCCGACAGCCAGATAGCCTTTGGGAAGGAGGGCAGGATGTGCCCGGGGGTAGAAGGGAAAAATGTCGTGTCGGAATTGCGACCGCCTATGCCGGCTCTAGAGCCATTGACGTCGACATCTTCGTCTTCTACCCCTCTATTAGATAGAATGGAACAATTATGTGCCCAAGTGAATAATCTAATAGGGAGCTTTCGTAAACAAAACGAAAAGCAGGAAGTAAAATACAAGATAGAGCCTCGCAAAGCTTCTCTTGTCACTTCCCAAGGGTCATTCAAACGACCCATGGATCAAGACCTACCGACATGGAGGTTTGCGGAGCTGATGCCAATTTTAAATGGCAAACTCTACATCTCGGAGAAGATAGGTGCTGTTCCTTTGGACAAAATCCAATTTTGGCCAAGCTTTGATGCTTTCCCTAGTTGTTTTGTTCGACTGAGGTATGAACCAAAGTCAAGAAAAGGAACGGAATCAAAGGAGGTCATGATTCTCGACCATGATAAGGCACAGGCTATCCTGTCAAGTAGCCTGCAAAAGACGGGTTACTCAGAGCCGAAGGTATTCTCACTGGATAACAGGCATCCTTCCTTTCTTGCTCCTGCTTCAATCTCATTCCCCTTTAGGGGATGGCATTTAAATCTGTTGCCAAGGCAGTGGAGGCGGGTAGGCCATGTCCTACACTCGAGGAGTGCAAGCCTCTGTCACCAGCCTTTCCCAGACAGGAGAAGGACTGGAAGGAAGTCCATTTAGCTTTCTCAGTAGGAAGATTAGATGCGGATGTCGCCAGTTGACAATTTAACGAACGTCTCCCAAAACTATCCGAGTTTCTCTTGTATAATGAACAAGAGACAAAGGAGAGACTTGCAGCCTCCCTTTCTCTACAAAACTACATAGAGTTGTGTTCAACCTATAAGAATACCTCAGACAAGCTCATGGTCCTAGCCAAAATGCATATGGCGGCCTTAGTGAAGGACCTTTACGCCTTTATGAAGGCTAGGAGAGCATGTAGAGAGTTTGTGTTCGCTGCTGCAACAGTGAAACACGAAACAAGGAAGCTAATATCTTCCAACATCTGGGGTAAAGACCTCTTCTCAGACAAGGTAGTTAAGAAAGTGATTAAAAGCGCCACCATGGAGAACATAAGTCATCTCCAAAAGTGGGGCATCCTTTCAAAGAGAAAATCTTCCATGGTTGTGGGTCCCCAACCTAAAAAGAAGACGAGAAAAGCTGGAAATATCCGGGCTATTCAACAACATCCCACAGTTCCAGTGACCACAGTGCCACAGGCAGGTGGTCAAAAGTTTAAACCTACTGATTATTTGAAGTATGAAGATGCTTCGGGTAGGAGGGAGGTTCCTTCAGGATCGTCAAAGGTCTCTCCAAGGCCTAATCAAGATGGGACTATGATGGGAAACAGAAATGTCTCCACCATCATTTCCTTACCTTCTCCTACAATCCAAAACCCTCCTGGAGGAGTATACCTGAGAACTCTAGAGCATACAGGTGGTAAGGAAACTATAGTTCATCAAGTTCTAGGGAAGGCTGTTTTGTGTTCACGAAAACGACTCAAGAAATATCGGAGTCATTCTGAACTTGTCGCCACTCACCAAGTTCACATAAAACAGCAAGTTCAGGATGTTAATCCTTCTGAACATATGGACCTTGTTTCAAAAAGGGGTGTTCGTAGTCTAGTCAGACCTGAAAGGTGTCCTTTGGCAACTTCCAGTCAATCACCCCTCCCCTCCTATCTAGGATTCAAGTAAAGAGATAGTAACGTACATCCTAGGAAAGATACATGTCGGACTAGACACAGTCCTAAATATCTTCTTAGGATTGGTAGACTTAGTCACGTAAAAACCAAGCCTAAAAATGGTTCAGGCAACAATGTACCTGAACAAGAGGCTGGGGTGGGCAGCACCCGAAGTGGCTGGTCTATATGCATCCAAGGAAATGACTCGGTTCCCGGGACATCGTGGATGCAAGATAAGCTTCTAGAAGTCTCGATTCTCTCCAGCTCAAAGGTTTCAATGGCTGAAAAACCATTGAAGTCTGTGGTCACTTCAACACTCCTTTCCCTTTGGGAATATAAAAGGAGATCGCAAGGTCGGTCAAGAGACTCAAATAATCAGCAGATTTCCAAGACGCTAACAGGGAGAAGCTCTGAACTCTCCCCAGTTCGCAATAGTGACAGACCTAGTGCTAAGAGCACAGCGGAAAGATGCGTCAAGAGCCTGGAGAAAATACGCATCAAACGCTTGAAGAGATCTAAAAAGACAGATATCGGTCCCTCTTTAATCGCTTCTCTAACAAAAGTCAAAGCCCGAAAGTCCCAAGACTATGCTGGTCCTGTCATGAGTGGGGAAGCTCTCTCTCCACACAGATCAGACTTCCTACAACTGATCTGGGACACCGAAGCGATAATGAGATGTCGCAATCGACAATGCTAAAGAACGTCTCATACAGTCTAGGTGAAGTTAACCATCCCTTTCTTAAAGGGATGGCACCTGTCAGCAGTTCATACACAATTGATCCACAATGTGACAGTGTATGCTCTATTTCGGTTTAAACCGAGTTGGAATGGTCCATGGACGCAGATCTATTCCCTCCCAGATGGGAACAAGTCCCGGAACTGCAGATCGACCTCTTCATCACAAGCATCTTCAAGAAACTACCTCGTTATGTAGCCCCATACGAGGATCTCCTAGTGGTGTTTATAGACAGCATGTCTCTAGTATGGAAGGGATAGACTCAGGTATTCCCGTCCATCCCATCCAATCACCTGCTGAAGGTCCTCAATGGGCTCAGATACTTCCAAGGGGGAGTAGCTCTATTGGCTCCCAAGTAGCCCAAGAGCAATCTGTCCTCCTTAATGAAGGAACTGAAGCTGAGGCTGGCCCTCGTTCTGAACCTAGGTCTCTTTCAGAAGGTTCAGAAATTAATTGCCTTCGTTTTATCACAGAGAACCCGAACCCTTCATTTCATTATTTTTTTTCCCTAGCGGTTAGAAAAAGATTTGGGATCTCAGAAGGCAATATAGAATTCTTAGAAGAATACAAGTCTAAGTCAACTAGAAGACAATATGAGTCTTCTTGGAAAAAGTGGGTTGCGTTCGTGAAAGCAAAAGGACCGAAAGAAATTTCAATGAACTTCTGTCTATCCTTCTTTGTCCACCTTCATAATCAAGGTCTGGCGGCCAACACGATAACTGGGTGCAAGTCAGTCTTAACTAGACCTCTTCTAAATGCCTTTCAAGTGGATCTGGCGAATGAAATCTTTAATAAGATTCTGAAGGCATGTGCAAGGCTTAGGCCTGCAGCACCACCAAAGCCCATCTCTTGGTCTTTGGACAAGGTCCTACATTATGCCTCATCGGTGAACAATGAAGATTGTTCTCTTAAGGATCTAACCCAAAAGGTCATCTTTCTGTTCGCTATAGCCTCCGGGGCTAGAGTTAGTGAAATAATGCCCTATCTAGAGATGAGGGCCACATTTAGTTCACAGAAGCGGGAGAACTGAATCTTTTCCCTGATCCAACCTTTCTTGCTAAGAACGAGCTACCCTCTAAGAGGTGGGGTCCCTGGAGAATGTGCCCTCTGAAGGAAGATGTCTCTCTATGTCTCGTAGAATGTCTAAAGGTCTATCTTCGTAGAACTTCAGACTTCAGGGGAAGACAGCTCTTTAAAGGAGAAACCTCTGGATCAAACTTATCCCTGAAACAACTGAGGGCGAAGCTCACCTACTTTATTCGTAGAGCAGATCCTGACAGTACTCCCACAGGTCATGATCCGAGAAAAATTGCTTCATCACTGAACTTTTTTCACTATATGGACTTCGAGCGTCTTCGCTCATATACTGGATGGAAATCATCCAGAGTGTTCTACAAACACTATGCTAAGCAGGTCCATGAACTGAAGCATTATGTGGTGGCAGCAGGTAGTGTTTTAAAACCTGCCGTTTAATTCTGCGATGAACAGCTAATTGACTGGGACTGTCAATTAAAGGGAGAAGGGGTCATCACTTTTAGGGTAACCTCCTTTAAATAAGTGTTACCGTGGTGACACTAATTCTGTTCAAAACCCCAGGTGTGGAATTATACAGATAGCACTAGTGCCGTGTGTACGTAGTACACAGTGTCGATAGAATGTAACTGGTACAGAGATCATGAAGAGGAATTTTATTATAAAAATTTTTCCTCAATCTGAGAGTGGCACTCATCATTTTTTTTTCCTTTCAAGAAAGAAATATAGTCTCTGTATTCGTTACGTGTATAATTCCATTGTCATGCTACATTCGTTTTACTGGTTAACTCATTTAGTCATTTATTCGAATTCGCCCGACAATTGCATGTATAAAATGCCAGAGTTCTTTCACTTACTAAAGTAAGTATTCTTCATATAGTTGTAAGCTCACAAACAATAGATATAAAACACACTGATATTAATTCGGCAATATATACAAACTATGAGACTGTTTATATATTCAGTGTATACTTATGTTTGTTCATACAAAATATGTTAACATTGAGA
>NC_090728.1:78573833-78581333 GCF_036898095.1 Palaemon carinicauda
CTTACGCAAAGAAAATGACAACTAGACGTGAAGCACAGGATGAAGTCTAAAGAAATTCTTGCCTTGAAAATAATGATAAAAAAAAAGAATAGTAGCTATAAGAAATCAGGAATCAAGAAATCAAAGAATGATTCGGCTTCAGAATAACCAATTAAGAATGAGTGTCCATCGAAACCAAGAATCATCGGAAGGAGCTGAGAATAGTTGCATGCAGAAGCCAGAGCATGTCCTTTTAATGCTGTAAAAGGGTGCCTTGGTGCCTTCACTAATAATCAAAGATATTCATATGAAACAGAAGACATAGTACAAAATGGCCCAATGTTACAACGACAGTCATGCTCAGAAATGGAAGAATGAACATCCTGGACTGTGTTGTAGAGGAGGGAAAATTAGACTGCCTTTGATAGTTGAACCTACAAAATATCTGAAAAGAAAACTTCTCAATGGAACCTCCCACCATTCAAAATTAGTTTTTGAAAACATACTACCATACAATAATGCTTTCCAGATGTTTTCATTTAGAGGAAAATTTCTGAATGAGTGAGATTTATGCCTATATCTAAAATACAATGGCAAATATACCCGGGCAATGCCGGGTAACCATGTGATATATATATATATATATATATATATATATATATATATATATATATATATATATATATATATATATATATATATACATATATATATATGTATATATATGCATATATATATGTATAATATATATATATATATATATTTATATATGTATATATATATATACATATACTGTATATATATATATATATATATATATATATATATATATGTGTGTGTGTGTGTGTAAGTATAACCCTGCTATATATATATATATATATATATATATATATATATATTTATATATATATATTTATATATATATATATATATATATATATATATATTTATATATATATATGTGTGTGTGTGTGTATGTATAACCCTGCTATATATATATATATATATATATATATATATATATATATATATATATATATATATATATACATATATATATATATATATATAAATATATATATATATATATATATATATAATATCCTCATAAGTGCACGAAATGTGTTTTTTCGCATGCTTTTAATGAATAAGACGGTTATTGAATGCTACCACGCTGATAGTAATTATCACTGCTCGGGCATTGTGGCCTTATTAAAAACAGTGACGCACGCCATAAGAGTGCCACTATTAAACTAAGACAGTTAATTTTTTGCTTTCATAGATTTCAAGGATTCAAGCTTCATTGGGTGGTTTATAGACTTTCCAGGTAATAACACAAATATATGCTAGAAAATTCCTTTCGTTTCCAAAACCAATGTCTGGAAATAATACTGCAAGAAATTTGAATAGGTTATGTTTTTTAATACCTATGTTAGTGGGTATGTATAACGGGATCAACACGTTCCTGCTTTGACCAATTTGTAAATCACGCAGAGAACCACGTGCGAAAAAAATATCGGAGAAACAAAGGCGCTTCCTACGAGAAAATGCTTTGCTCCTTTTGTTTTAGCACATGTTTCGCTATTGACGAGGAAGGGAGCATGGGAAAGAGGCTCCCCACCCTTCTCTCCCTTCCTCTTAGGGAGCAAATAGCGACTTATGGTTTCCTTAATGATAAGGCGCCCTTCAGGCGTCACCACCCATCGTTAAATCATTGTTGATCCTGGATGTAAAACAGCGCTCGAACCTTTTCGTGAACCAACTATAACAAACAAAGACCAGGAAGGGTCAGGTAATTTTTCCCCTTCAGAAAATCCTTGCAGTTTTATATGGGAGAAAAAATAGGTATGGCATAATCATAAAAAAAAAAAAAAACTTTAACTTGGATATGTTAACCAATAAGACCATGAACACTAGTAAAAGATCTTACATTATCGGCAAAAAAATATATTGAGAGTACTAATACAGCAGCAAATATAGAAACATCAATGAATACGGGGGAAACTGAAACTAGAATCAAACTATTTGTAAACCAATAACAAACCATTCCACGATTAAAGTGATAGTTAGAATAAGGATCTTATAAAGAAAAATGAATAACAAGTATTACATGTATTTAAATATTTAGTTAGACTTAAGCATTTAGTACGTGGGTATTCAATACGAATTATTATTTTCTCATTCTATAATTATTCCGGACATGGATATTATCATAATCAAAAGGTTGGAGATTAACCTGCAGCCCGAAGACTCAAGCTTGACTTTACAGAGCTGACCGAGAAGGGATAAAATGTAATATATCAAAAGTCTATATCTATAAAAAATAAATTAGAGACAAAAATCCATGACAAATGAATTGAAATATTATCAATTAAACCTATTCTTCTTAAGCATCAGCTGACATGATTTTCCAAACATAGCTTTCAAGGGAAAGATTTAACAAGTTGACTATTGTCTATTCACGACGCGTTCAGATTACAGAACGATGGCTTCACGGGGCAGTTGGCATGTAGGTTTGGGCCAAGTAGGGATCTTCTCTCTCTCTCTCTCTCTCTCTCTCTCTCTCTCTCTCTCTCTCTCTCTCTCTCTCTCTCTCTCTCTCTCTCTTCAGGAAATAAGTTATTTTGTTACCTTACACCTATTAAAAACTTGATATTATTATATAGTGGGTATATGATTGTAAGTAGGTAAAGGACGGTGGCTCAACATACGGATCTCAGTATTGATAATGTTTCTTTAAATTTGTATGACTTTTAAAATTTTAGGTGTGATTCTCGACGCAAAGTTACTTTTGAGAAACACATTAGGTCTGTGTCTTCTTCAATTGCACAAAAAATTGGCTTATTGAGAAAGTCTTTTTAAGATTTTCGGTGATCAATCTATTCTGAAGAAGTGTTTTAATTCTTTCATTCTACCTTGTTTTGAGTATTGTTCTCCTGTCTGGTGTTCAGCTGCTGATTCTCATCTTGATTTGTTGGACAGAAAGTTACGGTCTATTAAATTTCTTATCCCTGATCTAGATATTGATATTTGGCACCGTCGTTCAATTAGTTCATTATGCATGTTGCATAAGATTTTTCATAACTCTGACCATCCTTTACATTCAGATCTCCCTGGACAATTCTATCCTGTTCGTAATACTACGCAGGCAGTTAAGCAGTTAATTCTAATAGCCAGGCCTTCTCCATCATGAGGCTCAATACTACACAGTATTCTAGAAGTTTTATTCCAGCTGTTACCAAGTTGTGGAATGTTCTTCGTAATCGGGTAGTTGAATCAGTAGAACTTCAAAAGTTCAAAGTTGGAGCAAATGTTTTTATGTTGACCAGGCTGACATGAGTCTTTTTATAGTTTATAAATGACATATCTGTTTTTGACGTTGTTAATAGTTTATATAGGACATATCTGTTTTGACGTTGCTACTGTTTTAGAATGATTTATTGTTAACTTGTTATCACCATTTATTTATTTCCTTATTTCCTTTCCTCACTGAGCTATTTTTCCCTATTGGAGCCCTTGGGGTTATAACATCTTGCTTTCCTAACTAGGGTTGTAGCTTGGCTAATAATAATAATAATAATAATAATAATAATAATAATAATAATAAAATGATCATTTCTTATCGTGACGTAAATGTTAAGTCCATCTTGATAAACTAGCGCTCTCAACCTGATTTAACAGACCCATTGCTATAACATATGCATTACGTTTTCTAATCAAACAAAAGCATATTGATTCATTGTAGAGTATGCAAAATCAGCAAAATTTTTGCCTTAACAGTAATTTCTATTAAAAATTTTAGGATTTATGATTGCAAACATAGATAGTCTGTTATAAGGAAGCTTTCTCAGAAACTCTGGAATTTTATTTCGTTCAATAAAGATAATAGTAGAGTGCTCTATGATAATAATAATAATAATAATAATAATAATAATAATAATAATAATAATAATAATAATAATAATGATAATAAAAACTTAAGGATATATGATTTCACAATGGATACAGTATAAAGAACTCACTCAGAAAAATAACGGCATTTCATTTTGCCCGATAAATATAATTGAATAATGCTCAATGATATTAATGATAATAGTGAAAATTGAGGATTTATTATTTCACGCATAAATAGTTTGTTATAAGGAAGCTTACTTAGAAATTCCACAGTTTTACTTTATTTGATAAAGATGATGATATATCGCTGTATGATGATAGCTATAACAAAGCTAGATATAAAAAAATAGAATGACAGGCGTTTCTTTGAAAGCTCATTGAACCCACCGAAACGCGCTACGCCAACTCACTGCATCTTGGTGACATGTGATGTCGAAGCTTCCTCCCATATTTCATCATGACATTTGACCGGAAACCGTAAAATTCAGGAAACTCCTAACTCCACCGGTCCGCCCTCTAGCATGCCAGGACGCCTTAAAGGGATTTTTCCTCTTTACTTATCAGGTGTCATCTGTTTAAAAACAGAAATATTCATTTTTTTTTTTTTTTTTTTATGGCAGGTCTTAGCATTAAACTATCTATACGGGATTGCATGAAATAATTAGTTTTGGCTAAATGTTACATTGATTCGTTTCCATTTTTGTTTGTTTTTTGTTAACTCGCTTTAAATGGAACTGTGTCTATGTCCGTACACAAAACAAACGCACACAATGTTAATTTAGGTATTGGGTGATTTTTAAAAACTCTATCTCCGATTTAAATAAATTTAGCCCACGCAAGAAACTCGTATGAAATGGTCAGTGTCGTTGGAAGCCGTAAAGCTGACTGATTGACAGTAGTCAAACACCAAAAGATCTTCGTTCGTCCCAATAGTAACCCCGCTCATAAAACAACAATTGGAATTGTAATGGATTGATATGCAGTCCTTGAGTGGAAAAACATTTGTTAATGTGCGGATGTTTCTCGCATTTCCTGGGAAGATTTCTAGATTTAGTGTCGGAGTCATCATAAGAGCAGCCTTGTATTGGTCGATCTTCGGAGTTCACGGCAATGCAAGTCTTTAAATTGCACACCACATAACATATACCACCCGTCGCTTACGCCCCAATCACCGAACTCTCCATCCACTTACCGACGCCCATCGGCCGCAGTTCTGCTATATTTTCTTATTTTTTTATCATTCAGATATCTCTTATGTTATAGAAATTCTTGAATTTTTCCTTCGAAAATTAGATGTAATGCTTTAATCATTTTGTGAAATGTGTTAATTTGCTCTAACGAAGAGCAAACATTTTGTAAAAATATATAATTTTGCCAATAGATACAATGAGTTTAATCTTTTCAGGCTGGTGAATAAATAGTTTTAGATTTTATGTACAAACATTCCTTTAAATATAATTGATCCCAGAGTCTATTGCTTATTTTATGGTCGTCTCTTTTTTTTTCTAGTTATACAAATAGTTTCTCTTACTATTTCTCTCTAAATGGGTTGAACTATTAGAGCTGTCAGAACCTGCGCATAAAACAAAATAAAAACAATTATGCTAAAATTGCATGTTAAAGACGCGATGTGCTAAGAAATAAACACGAGATACTTGAAACGCTCTCTCTCTCTCTCTCTCTCTCTCTCTCTCTCTCTCTCTGCCTATAATCATACGGTAGCGCAGGTAGCTACCTGGTCCTGTAATTACCTAGCTGTGAAAGACCCTAAACCCTGTTATACAACCTGTCAAGTAATTGTTAGTGAACCCAAGATTAACCTCGCTGAAAAAAAAGCAAAAGTAGAAAAAAAGAATATTACGTATGGTAATGAAAGGATGTTTCTTGATCTTACTAACAACCAAGAGAGGGTTACTAGTTATCGTTCTTAAATGAAGAGAAGATGCGATAATAAAGACTCCTTTGCAAAGAACAATGTCATACTCCTGTCTCTCTTTCCGTCTTTAGTGTTTGAGACTGAGATGATCCTCTTTTTGAAACTTTTATATTTGTCGATTCCATATACAGTTATTGCCATATATAGGGCAATGAAATTGTTCATAACATTTATCATATACTAATCATCATTCCAATATCTTATAAAACTTGCAGATGTGGTTATAGAATTCTAAATTTGTATTGGAATTTGCAAAAGGGATAGGAGGAATAGCGCCTAAACAAAATCAAGGAAAACGACCTGAAAAGACCAAAAACCTAATAAAAAAAAATCAAAATGACGGTAAAATCCAAGAGATGAAATAGAATTAGCAGAACTATCCAGAACAAGAAACAAACTAAAAATCCAAGATATTCGTAAACACAATCCGACCAAAACTGAGGAATCACTAAAGAAAGGAAGAAACACCAAATTGATGAAAAGAACACTTAGAACAGGGGACCAACAGATGTTAACTTTAAAGGATGAAAATGGAAATATTATCCACAATAGAGATGGGGGGATAAAAAATGCAGAGGATTTCTATGCAAAGCTCTACAATCGTGATATAAGAAATAACTTCACTAATAGAAATAATGAAACACCGGAGCCGGTACCAGAATTAATAGTAGGAGAAGTAAAGAAAGCATTAAATGGCATGAAAAGGGGCAAAGCAGCTAGAGAAGATGGTCTGACCTTTTACTTAATAATAGATGGAGATAACATAATAGTGAAACTCGCTGAACTTGATATAAAATGTCTGTAAGAATGTGGTATACTTACAGCTTGGAAACTTTATCATTATAATAATTGGCAAAAAATCACTGCCTAATAGGTTCATTTTCAGTAATATATCAAATATTCACATGTATCAAATTAGACCAAATATAAAGACAAATAGACTTTAATCAAATATGGGACCGGGCAAAATTTAGAGGCACGTATTCAACAACTGACCATATCCATGTAATTAACCAGCTAATGGAAAAATCCCCTTAGTATGACAAACCACTATGTATGGCATTCATATATCATGAGAAAGCTCTTGATGCTGTCAAAACTTCAGCTGCAATGAAAGCACCTAGAAAACAAGGATCAGATGAATCTTATGTTAGAAAACTTTAGAATATCTATAAAAGAAGTACAGCAAACAGAAGACTGCATAAAAATACTGATAAAATTATGATTGAGGAAAGATTTAGACAGGGAGACCCCCATCTCTCCTAAATTATTCCCAGTGTGCCCAGAAGTTTTTGATAATCTAAAGTGAGATGTAGAAATTACCATGATTGGGGAATACCTTAAGAACTTAGGATTTGCAGATGACTCACGTTATATATATATATATATATATGTGTATATATATATATATATATATATATATATATATATATATATATATATATATGTGTGTGTGTGTGTGCGTGTTTATATATATATATATATATATATATATATATGAATATATATACATATATATGTATATATATATATATATATATATATATATATATATATATATATATATATATATATACATATACATACATATATATATATGTGTATATATATACAGTATATATATATAAACATATATATATGTATATATATAAACATATATATATATATATATATATATACACACATGCATG
>NC_090728.1:78598833-78621333 GCF_036898095.1 Palaemon carinicauda
TTAATATAATAACAGGTGGGAGCCTGCTGTGCCTCCGTCTCATCCACCACACGGTACAAAAACTCTGTTAATGTTTCATCTTTCCGTTGCTATCCTATCAGCCTTTTCATACTCACTTGTCCTACTTCTAACGCTGAGTTTTTATTTATTCCAGGTCCGTTTCTTCTTTGTCTTCTTGTGTGCTCGTCTGTCGTTCCTCTTTACTCGGGCTTCCTCGGGAGGTCTCCTCTGGCGTACCGTACGTCAAGGGAATCCTCTTCTTCAGAAAATAAATCCTCCAAGTTCAATGCAACTTCGGTTTCTTTTTCTTCTTTAGCAGCCACTCTCTTCTTCATACGCCTAGTCATCACACAATTAGGAAACAGATACAGGTATTCCTTTACGAGTTCAGTCGTAGGACTATACCTCATGGTTTCTCCGTTACAATGGGACAAGTAGTACAGCGGCATAGCAGACCAATTGTTCAAATTGGTCTAAAAGCACCAAAATTGGCACACATGTAGATTAATATATTCTAAACATTTTTGGATATGGAGGCATTCAAGATTAGCCCTTAGGAAGATATGGCGGCCATTGTTCAAAATGGCCGCCATTTAACATTAGCGTCATTACATAGACTTCATTATGTGTCGTTAGTTTGGTGCTAGATGGGCCAAAATTCCCTTTTTTTACATCAGAATTAACATCAATAAATGTTTAACAGATATTTAGATGAATCTTCTCAAAAATGGCCCCAAACTGGCCGCCATTTTGTGGAAAAAGTGGACATTTGATGAAGATTTCAATACTCAATGACATAATACCTCTAATAACCAGTACCTGATTTCAGGAACACACTTTAATTGCTCAAGTTGCTTTTTTATTTCAAATTGCTGGCAAAATTGCTAGTCAAAATAATACAAAGAGTACGGGAAGTTTACAGTATGGTCAGATTGTAGTTATATAGTCGACCAAAAGCCCAGTCTCTAGGCACAGTACTTGTGTAATCCTGCAGTACATACATGTAATACAATAACGTAGATTTTGCCACACTATGTTAATTATGATTCCGAACTTTTCAAATCTGGTCACCAGAATTATGAATGTCTACAGATCATAATGTTGGTTAGCAAGTTTTCTGTCCCAATCTACTGGCATTCGCCTTCACAGAAACATAGACCAGTGCATTGCAGTGAAGCGTTCTTGCACTTGCAGCGGTTTTTGCAGCCTTTCTTGCATCCGCAAGACACCAGCTCATAGCAGGCCTTGGATGCCTCAGGGAGTGTGGTCCAGAGTGGTGTGTAGAGCCCATCATCACTCCGATGCCAGCCCCAGTCTGTTGGTGGAGGGAGCACGGGCGTTGGTACCAATGCCTGGCCCCAGACATGACCACCCTGAAGGGCAGATCTCTTCACATGCTGCTCCAGAGCAGCGTAGGTTGGCGGGATGTTCTGAACAGAGTTCGTCTTTGCAAAGAGCTGCTTTCTCGCCTTGTTGACGTCCTTGCATTTGCTTGTGCGGTCATACAGGAGTATGACAAACCTCTCGATGACATGCATTGTATCCTCTTGGATGCTTGTGGGTGCATTTGCCAGACTCAGCAGGGCATCAGTGAGTTCTGGCAGCGTGTTCCATGTTGCCCAGGCAGATTTCTTCCCATGTCCGACCAAGGCTGACACAGTATCACACCCTGTGATGGCATGAAACATTGGAAGAGCACATGCCTTCTCTGGACCAAGGGAGGAAGCTATTTCATGGGCTGCAATGTAGCGGTAGTTCTTGCCTGTCCCAAAGGCTACCCAGAGTTCGTCTCCAGCTGGTAGTTTCTGGACTACCATCACTGCTAGGACCACGACGTCACTGTCTACTGTTCGAACCTGTATCTGGTGGTGACCATGTTGTGCAGCATGTGCTACATGTAGCATCATGCGGGTGTCTGCCTCTTCTTGGTTGCATGGTGCGAGTGAGTTGACATCCTCTTGCTGTGGAACACAGATCACCTGCTCCCCATCAGTGACGACCAGTTCCTTGCCTTCTTCTTGAAAGGACTCTGCAAGCATGGTGGAGAGGTAGCTGAAGAGCTCCACTTTGTTGCTATCAACTCGCAGGAAACTTTGCCAATTTCCTGGTATGACTGCTGAGTCGACAACACGCCGACGTACTCCCTTTCCACGCTGTTCTCTGGTTGATGCCTTCAGGGAATCTGCTCTGTAGCTGTCCCACACAAGGTCAAGACGTGATACATGTTGGAAACGTTGTACAACGTATGGGATGAACACTTGCTGTGCATATTCCTCGAACGTGTTGGCAGTACCCGGCTTCAACATCTGTACGATTACTGCTCCATCGAGGACAACAGCAGTGACAGTAGGAGCTTCAAACTGAGGCTCAGCATGGCCTTCAAGGCACACCAGCAAGTCACTCTTGCTCCCTAGGTACAGTCTCCCTCCGTCAGATAAAGCTGGAGGGCATTGCTGATTTTCATGCCTGAAGAACTCTTCTAGATTCCCATCACGGGTCTGGCAGCCGATATATAATCGTGCGAAGAGCGCAACATCATTCTTCAGAGATTTGACCTGTTCTTTTCCTTTGGGTATATTGGGTCCTCTCTTGGTCGCAAACAGTGGTAGCTTGTTCCGGTGGATTGCCACCTCAATGGACTTGGTTCTGTCCACGATGCATTCCTTTGAGAATGCTTCAAACTTCTTGACATTACACCTTCATGGTCAGTTTTCTGCTCGGCTTCTACAGTGGTCTTTGCACGATAGTAAAGAGCCAACAAACACTTGGAATGGTACTTGGCCTCCAGAGCCACCATATCACCCATGCTGAGCCTGGCTATGAGTTCATTGTCCCCAACTTGCGCTGCACACTTCCGTACGCGTGTGTCCACCTGGAAGGTTGTTACTTCATGTAGGGTCTCTGTGCCAGACTTTCCACAGAAAAAGCAGGAGGTGCCGCTGGTAGTGGCTTCTGAAGAGTGTGTTCTGGCGCGCTTGGCCTGGACATTGTCAGTACTATCAAATGCTGAGCTGCTTGCGATGCGTCTCTTCTCTGCTCTTCGTAGCATTGTGTTATTGTATTTGAGCATACATGTTTTATGCCACTTGGCCTGGTGGGCAACCATTGTCGCCTCAACACCTTGTCCTTCATCTAGTCTCTGTAACTGAACAGTTCTTGGCAGTTCTCCGAGTTCATCAAATTTGACCAAGTTTGCAGCCATTGTCGTGTATCCACTCCCAGGGTCTCGGCGTTTAGACAGTACTGGGCAGACAAGTGACTCTGTTGTCTCCTCTTGACATACAAGACACAGCTTCCAGTTTGTCTCAGGAGGTGTTGTGGGAGTACGTTGCTCAAAAGTATCGACCAGTTGGAACTTCTTTGCCATGGCTGCAGTCTGGAACAACGCGTCTCTGATGTCAGGTGGTGCTGCTGCTACCTCACCTGCAAAGACACAAAACACCACCATGTTACCACAAGTTACTACTACAAGCACCATGACTATCAACACTATACTATTACTGCAGCCGCCGTCACTGCCACCAACGCTGCCGCTGCAAAGTAAAATTCATTTTCTTGTGAAATGGTAGCCAAATTATTTGGTAAGCACAGAAGTATGTGTAATTGTACAATACTTATCACCTCTAGCACACTTATCACCTTTAGCATCCACAAAAAGACAAATTATGGTACATATTCAATGACGCTAACGGTAAATAGCGGCCATTTTGAAAAATGGCCGCCAAATGTGCTACGGGGAGAATCTTGAATGCCTCCATATCCAAAATTGTTCAGAATGTATTAATCCACATGTGTGCCAATTTTGGTGCTTTTAGAACAATTTGAACAATTGGTTTCATATTTCTTACTATGCCGCTGGGCTAAAGGTACAAATGCCGCTCCAATAATCTCATTACCCAGCAGGACTTATACTACTTCGACAACCAATGAATCCTTTACTGCAAAATGAAAATTACCTGTCACCAACTCGCATGACAGTTTCAAACTGCAAAAAGGGGTAACCTCCTCACCTCCTATTCCCTTCAAAATAACTGAGTGTCCTGTGAGAGACTGTTCCACCAACGGGTGAACTCCTCGTGTCACCACACTAAGGTTGCATTCAACAATTCCAACTCCCTCGCATGTCGTGCAATCTCTCTAGCCTCTTCCGTCTCTCTCTCTCTCTCTCTCTCTCTCTCTCTCTCTCTCTCTCTCTCTCCCATTGCATGTCTTGCGATCACTCTTGTTTCTTACGCCTCTCTTTCTTCCCGTCTTGCTTCTATTTCCCTCGCACATCGTGCTTCTTCTCTCTCTATTTCTTCTCGTCTTGCTTTCATTTCCCGCTCTCTTTCTTCCCGTCTAGCTTCTATTTCCCTTGAACGTCGTGCTTCTTCTCTCTCTTCTGTCATCTTCTTCAACTTAATAAAATTCTCTTCCGCTGCAATTCGTCGAATCTCGGCTTCTACATTCCTGTCTGTTTTCATGCCTTCAGTTTGGGGGTCATCTAGTCCTTGCTCCACTACAAATTCTTCTTCAGCTTCTACCAACAGTTGAGGAGCTGCTACAATATCTTCTTCCGAAAATTTCTCTGAGTTTATCAAAGCTTCTTAGATTAGACATTTGATTTGGGCATTAATAATTCCACTCGTTGCATGGCCACCACATGCCATTTAGTTACATTAGCTTCTGACTATTCCTGAACATTTGGGTTTTTCAAAAAATCATTAAATATTAAACTGTGCCATCTTGTACTTTACAAAAAATATTTTCCCTCTCCAAAATATTTATCCTAACAATACACAGAATCCTATCAACACTATACTGTTCAAACCTTTAATCAAAACACGGCCCTGTTATCATCAATATTTAAAACAGACTCGCTCGATCCCAAGGGTCTGGTCACCAAAAATATATTATGGGCCTGGGACTGGGCACCAAAATATATATTATATATTACGGCTGGCAAGTTACGTAACCTCCCGAGCTCCAAACTTACTTGTTTGTTTCTATATAAATCTATTACACTTGAAAAACTTAATACCCAAGCTCTGAGAAAATTATATCACTGCCAGACGGTAATACATAAAAACACTGCATATCAAAAGGTCTCTTATGTACACTCGAAACAAGCTGGGTAATTATTGTTAAGTATTATTCAAAGCAACCTCTTGCTTCGATTCTTAAACAGGGAGACGAGAGAGTTCTGTAAGAAACACTTGTGATCGAAATAATACACTTTTTACAAAAATAAATATAATTTATAAAAAATTACAACAATTTGAAAGAAGTTACACCAAAAATAAATCACTCGAACTATTAAATCTGAACAAAACTTTAGTCAAAAGCAAGAAAATATTACACTCCAAAAATTATGTAATCACTAGACTCAAAATATTAAATCTCAAGAAAACCATGGACTAAGACAAGAAAATATTACACTGAAAATTATATAATCATTTGACTCAAAATATTAAATCTGAACAAAACCTTAGATTAAGGAAAGAAAATATTACACTCTGAAAATTATATGATCACTTATTTCACTGGAAATTAAATTTCAAACAAAAAGTTCATCATAATAACTAATGAAAATAGTTAACCTTTCACACTCTAAGGATTAAAATTTTATTCAAATTTACATAAAAGTAACTGATAAACTTAATAGTTTTTAGCTCCCACGAAGTTTCACACCTTATAGCAAAACAAATACACTTCATGTTTTCACATGAATCTCATTATATAATACCAGTATGCACAAGAATACAAGAATTTGAAATCACCTTCAAAGTTTCAGTGACGTTTTAACACACTACACACAATATATGTTGAGTATAAATTGATTCATTTTGGAGAGGACACACACTTGAGGCACTCGAGAGAGAGAGATGCGAACTTGGCTCTTACAAAGGGACAGGCTGGTTCTCTTCTGCTACAATGCATCCCTGAGGGCGCACATATATTAACTTGATTATTCCAGATCCTTCTAGTTCAGGGGGACTAGAAGCTTGGGGGCTGTGCTTAGTGGCATAAGGTTGCCAACAATCTGGTCTCAGACATATACCAATGCATCAACGAGATAACTCTCTCTCAGCTAACTCTGCCCACTTACCACCTCGAAACTTAAAAAAAAAAAAAGAAAAAAACTAAAGCTGGTGTTTTCGAGAACATCCCAAACATGTAGAAATACAACACTTGAGTAATTTCTCACAAACATGACTCAGTACCTCATGAAAAAATAAGAAAATTACATGAGCCTTCGTTCATACTTTGCATGGTTCGTTCAGCACAATTAATCGAGATTACATAAGACTTCATAACAAAATACGTGAAATAAGAAGTAAATTCTTGAAAATAATGTAGATTTACATACACTGACTTGAATGAAAAATACAATGAAAATAACGACAAAAGTCTTACGTAATTTACATGTAATTACTTATACGTACATGAGAGGAGCTCACCTTACAAAATGGTTATACACCTCCTAACTACACAAGCGAAATATATGAATAAAATGTTTACTCTACATGAAACCAGCTTCGTAAGAATGTATATATGTATGTATATATATATATATATATATATATATATATATATATATATATATATATATATATATATTGTAAGGACATCGTCTTACCCGCCGTGTTTATTCCCCCTGAACTCTTTTCTGTAAATTGTAACTATTCTTTATTCTTCATAGTGGATATTTGTACAACAATGTTGGACTCTTTGAGAGCTTTATATCCATGTATAATATTGTATATTTCATTAGGCTACCACCTTGATATTTTATATTTATATTTGAATCAAAACACAAATGATTGTGGCGGTTGGATCGGTCTCCCTCCCGGGCTAATTATCCGTCCGCACTCTGTAATATAGTGACCGTTGCATGTTCAATAAATTGTCAGTGTCTCGCTGCTTGTCTTGTTGTCCTCACAACTGGTGACCCCGAAGGTGTTGGAAACACATAGCTGTTTTAGCTAGCCATTAACGGTAACGGACTAATTACAGCTGCGTTTCCTTTGTATATCTCCTTTTGCCATCAACGTTTGACGACGTCTTTTGGCTTTATCCCACTTAGTTTTGTGAGGCAGCAACGATGAGTATATCTGACATAACCAGCTCACGCTCTTGGCCCGATGCATCAACTGACCAAGACGATGCCGCCCAGCCCATCGTGCTAAGCGACCAATCAGCTGTGCCCAAAGTCAAACTGCCACCATTTTCACAACACAACACCGCCTCCTGGTTTCTGCACCAAAGCTGACATCTTCCTGACCTCCATATCTGTGGAGGTATTTGACAAGAGCTACCCATGGCTCGACGCCCACTCCGGTCAGGTATCCTACGACAACGTACGAACCAAACTAATCAACATATACTCGCTTTCCGTCTCGGCAAGGGCACAGAAGGTCCTTGATCTCAGCAATAGACTTATGGGCGGTACCTCTCCCGGAGAAGCATGGGATGAACTGGTTGGACTTCTCATGCTGCCTGGAACCGACGGTGATGGGCGACGACAAGAGATAAGCTTATCTCGTGAAATATTCCTTCGACGCCTCCCGCAGGACGCGAGAGCCCAGCTCACCGACGCCGACACCCTGCCGGTGAACAACCTCCTGTCAAGGGCACAGAAATTATACGAAGCCTCCAAGGCCTACCGCCTTGGCGAATCATCCTCCTTCAGCTGTTCATCCCTCGACTCCTCGGCGGCGCTCTCTACTGATGATGACGAAATCTTTGCCCTGATGAAGAAGAAACCTCCGCAGCCGATGCAGCAGAACCATAGACCGAACCCAACTTGGTGTTTCTACCACCAGCAATTTGGGGGCAATGCAATGAAGTGCAGGCCCCATTGCAAGTTCCCGAAGAAATTTTGACTCCAAACACTGCTGACATCAACCGTAGCCGCAGTAGAAGATCACGGCAAGATCGGATTCTACATCCTGGACGCCATATCTAACCGTAGGCTTGTGGTCGATACCGGCTGTATGCAATCAACATTCCCTCCCTAACAGGCCGACCTAAACTGGGGGCCTAGCAGTGATGCCCCCTCGCTCATCGCTGCCAACGGATCTCCCATACGGTGTTATGGGATTAGGGTGCTTAAGATCTCAATCATGGGCCGATTTTACACTTCGCTCTTCGCCATCGCTGACATCAGACACCCTCGTCGATGTTGCCGGGAAACGCCTCATCGACACCGGGACATGCCGAACCCGTCCACTACGAGCTGGTCCGGGTAACACATCAATCTCCCCCATCGTAGCGCAGCCCTACGCCGCCCTTCTTCAGGAGTTCCCCGATGTTTTCAAGCCAAAACTTCGACATTCGCCGGGATCCCCCTCCAAGCACAGGGTCTACCACCACATAAACACAACGGGACCTCCTACGCACGCCAAAGTCCGCCGCCTCCCGCCGCAGAAGCTGAAAGATGCCAAACGAGCCTTCGAAGACATGGAACGGATGGGCTTATGCAAGAAGGCGTCCAGCCCTTGGTCATCTCCGCTCTACATGGTACAGAAACCGAACGTAACATGGAGGCCCTGCGGTGACTACCGGCCCCTTAACCTCATCACAACGCCAGACCACTACCCCCTGCCGAATATGCAAGACCTCACTATCGCCTTTCATGTGGCAGAGATTTTTACCAAGATGGACTTGCTCAAATCATACTTTCAAGTCCCTGTGTTCCCAGACGACATGCCTAAGACTGCCATCATAACGCCGTTCGGCTCCTAAACCTTCTCATACTCAACCTTCGGCCTACGCAACGCAGGGGCCACCTTTCAACGATTGATGGATAGCATCCTCGGGGACCTGCCGTTCTGCGTCTACTACGTGGACAACATCTTAATCTACCCCAGGACGAAAGAAGAACAATGGAAACATGTCCGCGGCATGCTGAAACACCTTCAGAAGAACGGTTTGATCGTGCGTTTCAACAAGTCCACATTCGGCACGAGAGGGTGGACTTCCTCGGACATCTAATATCCACAAGCGGGCGTGAATCCCACATTGACCAAGGTGGATGCCGTGAAAACCTTCCCAACCCCAACGACCATCCCGCACCTTCAGGAGTTTTTGGGGATGGTAAACTGCTACCGTCGCTTCATCCCCAACATCGCCCACATCCTGACTCCCCTCAACGACGTCCTGAAGGGTAAAGCCAAGAAGCTCAATTGGGGTCCCCTGCAGCAACGCGCCTTCGACAGGATGAAGGCAGCCCTCACCGAAGCCACCACCCCGGGGTACCATGACGACAGTGCCCCCCTGAAAGTGACCACCGATGCCAGCAAGGTCGCCGGCGGTGCTGTCCTCGAACAGATCGTCATTGGTTACCCGCAGCCCTTGGCCTTCTTCAGCAAGAAACTCAAACCCGCGGAAACCAGATACAGTACGTTCGACAGAGAGCTCCTCAGCTCCTCGCCGTCTACCTCGCCGTCCGCCACTTCAGATACATGCTTGAAGGAACGCCCTTCACCATCGCAATGGACCACCAGCCCCTGATCCACGCTTTCACGAAGTTTTCAGACACATGGTCCTCTCGCCAACAACGACACTTGGCAGCCATCGCAGAATTCGGATGCAATATCAGCTATGTACCGGGTAAGAAGGACCCCCGTCGCCGACACCCTCTCCAGCATTGAGATTAATGCGGTCCACCTGGGGATCGACTATGCAAACCTTGCCGTAGAAAAGCAGAACGACCCAGAGGCACAAGACTATCGTATGACAGCATCAACGCTACGAATGAAGGATATTCCCCTTGGACCGGCCGGGGAAACCATCCTCTGCGACACCAGCATGGACCGCCCGTGCCCATGGATTCCCGCCTCCTGCAGAAGGAAGGTCTTCGACGTCATCGACGGATTATCACACCCCTCGGGTCGCACTACAGCCCGCCTTATATCAGAAAAATTCATCTGGCCAGGAATCAAGAAAGACGCCCGTGAGCGGGCGAGAACCTGCATTAACTGCCAGACGAGTAAGGTCAACCACCATACCGAGTCAGGAGTCGGTGATTTTCCCCAACCCTAGAGACAATTCGGACATTTTCACGTGGATGTCGTGGGACCTCTGCCGCCTTCAGGTTCTGCAAGATACCTCCTGACGATTGTCGACTGCTCCACTAAATGGTTAGAAGCAACTCCGATGTCCGAATAAACCAACCCCGCCTGCGCCGAAGCTTTCCTGTCGAGCTGGATCAGCCGCTTTGGTGTCCCCGACAATATCACGACGGACCGAGGTTCCGCTTTCTTGTCAAAGATCTGGCTCTCAAGCTAACCTGATGGGAACGACACTCCACAGCATCACGACATAAAACCCTGCAGCGAACGGCATGGTCGAGAGAGCTCATCGCACACTCAAGGCAGCCCCGATGGCGAGATGTACTGACGAACATTGGAAAGAGCAACTCCCGTGGGTCCTCCTTGGCCTTCGCACCGCTCCCAGGGTAGATGGCAAACCTTCTCCTGTGGAGAAGGTCTACGGCAAGGCACTTACAGTCCCTGGCGAATTCTTCCCTGCAATTACCGACAACACCAAGCTGGATCACATGAGAGAAATCAATGGGAAATTCAGACCATGCCTGAAAACATACGAGGACGGGACCAGACACTTCACGCCCAAGAACCTAGACGTCTGCGACTATGTCTTCATCCGGGTCGATGCTCACCACCAACCCCTGACAAGACCTTATTGCGGCCCTTACGGGGTTGTCAGAAGAACAGCCAAATCTTTCCTCCTGAACGTCGACGGACAAGAAGATTGAGTGACGATCGACCGATTAAAACCAGCACACCTCGAAAGCAACATGAAAATCACTGCGGGTCGTGGTAGACCCAGGATTCCACCTCAGAACAAATCATATACCGGACGGGAGAAAACCACCCAACGACGGGGGAAAACGATTCCTGAAAACCAGAGCAACCTTGCCCTGCACTCAAGCACCAGAGAGGAATTACGTCGCCCTCCACGATAAAATGAATAAACGCATCAATCATCTACGATGCCCTCTGTCTTGGGGGGCGGGGTGGAGTACTTGTAAAGACATCGTCTTACCCGCCGTGTTTCCTCTCCTTGAACTCTTTCCTGTAAGTTGTAACTTTATTCTTTATTCCACACAGTGGATTTTTGTACAACAATGTTGCACTCTTTGAGAGCTATATATCCATGTATAATATTATATATTTCATTAGGCTACCGCCTTGATATTTTATATTCATATTTATATAAAAACACAAATGATTGTGGCGGTTGGATCGGTCTCCCTCCCGGGCTACTTAAAATTGTCAGTGTCTCGCTGTTTGTCTTGTTGTCCTCAAAATTTATATATATATATACATATATATATATATATATATATATATATATATATATACTGTATATATATATATATACACATATACTATATATATATATATATATATATATATATATGTGTGTGTGTGTGTGTGTGTATGTATATATATATATATATATATATATATATATATATATATATATATATATATATATATATATATACATATATGAAAATTTATATATATATATATATATATATATATATATATATACATATATATATATATATATATAAGTGTGTGTGCATACATATATCTATATAATGGGGTGTGTATATTTATGGATACTAAGTATGACCGTAATAAAATGTTGATAAAGAGGAGAAACACTTACTATTGCAAACTACCTCCAAAAGAAAAAAAAAATTTTTGCGCAATCGGTTTTAATCTTGAACCGACACCAGTAAAGGTGAAGACCATAGACTACATATCTTCTTTTACATAAAGAGGACATCTGTCATGAATATTACATAATATTCTTTTAAATCATATTTTCAAGAAAATAGTAATCCAATCACCTGGATTATTTCTTTGTGGAAAAGTTACGGTATATAGGCATATCATTTTGATGCCCTTGATGACATGGGTATTCAGACTTTATGGACCTAACTATAATAAGGTCTGTACAACAGCCTCCGCTGGGGTAGATAGATATCTGCACTTGTTAACAAGAAAATGAATAACATATAACTCTAATTCACAACTGTTCTCGTTATTGGGGATTGTGAGAACATATTTAGGCGTGCTAGATTTTAAAAGCTACTCTCAGACCTTGTACATGAAGGTACCAATCTTCGAGCAGATGTTACAATTTTCATTTTTAATAGAAATACAATAATGTTCCTTGACAGGTAATCTAAAAAAAAAAAAAAAAACGTTATGTATCTAAAACAAAAGAGAATGTAAGGATTAACTTCACGATTTACCCAGATAATGATAAAATAGAACTATCTTCTCTCAAGATATATGAAAATATTTTGGTAAATGTACTAGGAAAAACGTAAAAAGCTCCTTCCACATATAGGTGGACTTGCTCTCTGTGTATAAAGTAAACTTCCAAATGCATCAATTCCAAAATAAAAGGGGTATTATCCTCACCCATTCATCATGTACTTCCCGCTTCATAATCCTAGGCCATGTAGGCCTGGGTCTTTCAACTCTTCTATTGAGTAAAAAGCTCAAGACAGAGGCAGCTGGCGAAATCTAACCTAGGCCCTTTGCGTCAATAGGCGTAGGAGGAGTTAATGATGATGATTAACCTAATCGTCCAGACGATATACATGTATTGGTCATCTCTTTTATTCTATCACACCTATGGTTAGAAGCCTATTTATTGACCTCTAAAATACTCATTTTAGAAAGATTTTTATTGATATATGAAGGTAGTGGCATCCATTAGCCATAACTTTAAGGGCATCTAGAAACATGTGGAAATATTGGATTTTCGTATGTCAGTCAAACCTTTATATACATGTAGCTGTCTCACTACTGTCACTTTGAAGAAAGGTTCGTCAGATCATAATTATGTCATAAGACAACAATAGCAATGATAATAATGATAGTAGTAATAATGACTGTGATAATTATATCAGTAACATTCATCCAAACCATTCATATTCTAGATTTGAATTGTAATCCACCTTTTTTTTACTAACTCCCTTCTCAGTAGAAGAATCAGGAACATAGAAGATAATTTTAACGCTTCATAATTACTTGGGCTGTTAACATACACACAAGTGTTTCTAATATGGAAATTAAAACCCATAAATAAAAAAAAAAAAGTTAATTAGGGATAACTGAAGTGAAGGGTTGACAGATTTTGAAAATGCTTAATGATTACTTTGATGTATGAGTAACACCAGCTGTTATATCATCAATGTCGGGATAATCAAATAAAATGTATTAGGAATCAGTGAAGAAAAATTCTTTTCTATAGTCCATTAATATAATAAGAAAATTTGCTTTCATTTTACTGACAATGTCGATATCTTTTGTTTAGTTAACTGACTTTTTCATCGGAACGTTACCCGATATTTTCTGCAATCTATTTATATAATTTTGTATTTGCATATGGCTCTTCATAATTTGATAATTTTACAAACATTATAATAGACTTTCGGCTCTTTTTGTATTTTATTTCAAATCTTCCTTGTCTGGTAAAGGAAATCAGTAGAATTATACATTTCGTTGTGATGAGAGATGTAATTACTCTCGATATCATAATGAGGTCATAACTCCAAACAAGAGAAACCTATATTAGTATCCCTCTTGTTCTACCAATTAAAACCCAAATAATTTATGCCTCAACTGAAAAGGAAGTCAATTTGATTGTATAAGAAATCCCTACCGGTACAACCCAGGAATATAAACGGTGGGCCACTCCTAAATCTGTAATCTTTGCTATAGACTCAAAAGTTCCTATGAACTCCACCACTTACATGGAAGGGGGAGAGCTCTGCATACAGTATATCCAGTGACTGAAAGTCTAATTGGAAACGGATGGAGAGACTTACTGGAATTCATTTGGAATTTTAAATTCCAGCCTGATAAATAGATGGTTAAATGGTAAGTGTCGTAAATATGATAAACGAAGAGAGGTTATAATTAAACATGACGATTGAGAAAAAAAAAAAAAAAAAAAAAAACGGAAAGCGGCCAACGAAATGAGTTCCTGAGAGCCAAGTCTATTTCCCGTAACAAAAACCTTTGTCTATATTTTCATTCGGTCTAGACTTTATATCTCTCTTCTTATGAACTTTGTCAGTCACAATATCCCATTAGTAAAGCACACTGACTTTTCCTGAAGCTTCTCCCAACGGATTCTTAATGCTATGGTCTCTCCCCTGTAAAAGTGTAGTACCGTAACTGCGCCTCATGTGATACACTGCAGCTATTACTAAAGTATGTTGGTAGCGTGTATTTGGCACATAACATACACTGCATCTACATTAGATTATTCGAGTTTGCCTCTATCTCACTTCATTTCTTTACAGTAATCTTGCTGACAACCTCTTTATTTTTTACCCCACATTCGGTGCTGCTGCGGGATGTATTCTATCTTAACTTTTCCGGGATCAACGCTAGTCTAATTGCCTCAAATTTCATAAAATAAATAGAATCAACCCATATGCTGCCACACCAGTAAAATGCAAAGCTTCCGTTGTTCATGTCAGTTTATATCTAGTTACATAAATCTAACACAGTCTGTTCCACGGATCTTGTCACTTTTAGACTCATACATTCCGCAGTGAACCGAAGAAGTTAATATTCAAAATCTTATCAACCCGTTGTAGTTATCTAATTAGTGCCTAATGTCTCAAGGGAAGACCCTGTTTTATACTGTAAGGACGTTTCCTTTAATTAAGGATCAGCGATCCTTTACCATGTAAGCACACACGTATAGACTCAATGACAAAGCAATGAAAAATATCAGAAGTAGCTTTTCTCTAATCTTTCCTATCAGCAATATCTCCGCTGAAATAAACCAAAATATCGTTAAAAACCATATGGCAGTCATCAAAATTGGTAAATGGAGTGAATTACTAGCGTCGTTTACGTTTAATTGCCTAAATGGGAAAGGCCATTAACAGTCGTGGACAGGTAAGAGAGAGAGAGAGAGAGAGAGAGAGAGAGAGAGAGAGATCTGGTGGCCACTTGGGTTCATTAATATCCCTAATTACATTCCCTGCCCCCTGAGTGGCAGGTAAACGTGTCATATTCATATAGAGAGAACAGGTGTTCTTTTAATTCTCACGTGTCCGCGCCTAGATAAGTCTCTTTGACATCCGAACCGTAACTATTCAATCCCGCACTAATCTGTTTTACTTCATACCTTGACCAAATATCTCCAAGTGTAATGTTAAATAAACCTGCGGTGCTTTCATAGACTATTAATTTGGTCTGAAATAAGGGATGAAAGCTAATAAAATGCTTAGCATGAAAGTAAAAGACTGAATAAGATTCCATTTTTATGCATATGAGGACTGTTCTTTAGTTGTTTATTGAGTAGCTGAAGTAATTGTTTCATATCATTATGTACTATAAATCATGTTATCTACCTACAGTGTACATATCTATCGTTGTACTTGTAGCGTACCTAACACACACACACTCTCTCTCTCTCTCTCTCTCTCTCTCTCTCTCTCTCTCTCTATATATATATATATATATATATATATATATATATATATATATATATATATATATATATATACAGTGGGACCTAAAAACTGGACGAAGTAGCAGGGAGGGTCCATCAGGACGCCATGGCTATCTCACCCAAAAATAGATTTTTCGCTTCGCTCAAAATCCGTTTTTTGGGCTCAAGCCATGGCGTCCTGATGGAAGAATACCAGAGAATCAATGTATCGTAGTAGATTTTTCCCTATTGGGTAAGTGCCAAGGGCTTTGAACAATGTAGCATAGTAATCTTAATAAAAGAACCGTAGGGAAGAATCTTCCTGCCCCCCTTGGCAGTGAAGTTCCCACGGGCCATGCCGAGATCAAAGTGGTTATCGAAGGGCTATTCACCTTGCTAGAAGAACCTGAAGAACTTGGAGACGAGACTGAATGGTTGGCATTCGTATCGGAACATTCTCGAAGGAACCGTCCTGATGTATATATATATACATATATATATATATAGATATATGATATATATATATATATATATATATATATATATATATATATATATATATATATATAGATATAGATATAGATATATATATATATATATATATATATATATATATATATATATATATATACATATATATATATATATATATATATGCACACACACACACACACACACATATATATATATATATATATATATATATATATATGATCCTGGGTCTGGGCACCAAAAATCTATATATTATATATTACGGCTGGCAACTTACACAACCTGCCGAGTTCCAAACTCACCTGTTTGTTTATACATATATCTGTTATATTTGAATGATACCCGAGCTCTGAGAAAATTATAAATCTCCCAGACGGCAATATATAGATACACTGAATATCCAAAGCTCTCTTAAGGACACTCAAAACAAAATTGAGTAATTATTATTAATAACTATTCAAAACAACCTCTTATGTCGATTCTTAAAGAGGGATACGAGAGAGTACTGTAGGAAACACTGATAATCGAAATAATGCACTTTAGAAAAATTAATATATTTCATAAAAATTACACCACTTTGAAAGAATTCAAACCAAAAATAAATCACTCAAAATATTAAGTCGGAACAAAATTTAAATTAAGACAAGAAAATGTTACATTCTGAAAATTATATAATCACTTCACTCAAAATATTGAATCTGAATAAAACCTTAGACTAAGACCAGAAAATATTACACTCTGAAAATTATATAATCACTTGTTTCACTGGAAATTAATTTTCACACAAATATTTAATCTTAATAATTAATGAAAATAGTCAACCTTCAACACTCTAATGATTAAACTCTTATAGAAATTACATAGAATAACTGATAAACACACGGCTATTTAGCTCGCACAAAGTTTTAACCAGATAGTAGTACAAATATACTTCATGTTTTTACATAACTATCATAGGGCCAATTACAAAATTTACACAATACCATCACTCACAACCACACAATAAATTTGAAATCCCTTTTCAAGCTTCTCTATCATTTGAACAACCTACACACGATATATGTTGGGTAAAGACTTGTTCACTTTGGAGAGGACACACACTCGAGCTACTTGAGAGAGAGGATGAACTTTAGCTCTTTCACAGGACAGGCTAGTTCTCTTCTGCCCTATGGATTCCCAGGGGCACATATAAATTGACTTAATTATTCTAGATTCTTCTAGGTCAGAGACTAGAAGCTTGGATGCTGTGCCTAAGGGCTTAAGGTTGCCAACGATTACATATCAGATGCCTACCAAGGCACCAGGGAAACTACTCTCTCTCTCTCTCTCTCTCTCTCTCTCTCAGGTAGCTCCGCCCACCTACCTCCTCAAAATGATAAAAAAAAACCGTGGCAAATATAACACTTGGTTAATCTCTTACAAATATGACTCAATACCTCATAAAAATATACATAAGCCCTTGTTCGTACCTCGTACTGCTTATACAGCACTCTTAAGCAAATTATGTAAGACTTTGGAGTAAAATACGTGAAATAAAAAGTTAATTCTCAAAAGTAAGGTAAATTTACATATACTGATTTGAAGGAAAAATACAATAAAAGGAATGACGAAAGTCTTATGTTATTTACATACAATTACATATACCTACATGAGAGGAGCTCACCTTATAAGTTAGCTATTCACCTCTTAAATACACAAATGAAATACATGAATAAAATATTTACTCTACACTAGACCAGCTTTGTAAGATAGCTCCCCCCCAAAAAAAGATTATTAATTTCGGGCCAGAATCAATCAATTCACGCTGAGATAAATAATCTGCGACCACGTTATCTTTACCTGATATATGCCTTATTAATACAATACAGTTGCAAACATAATGACCACCTAGTTAGCCTTTGATTATATTATTTTTCATCTTATTAACAAAAGTTAAAGAATTAGGATCCAAATACACCGTAATCTCTTCATTCTGTGGTCGATTTTCAAAGACCTCAAATCTTCGTATCGCTGCGATTAGCGTCAGTAGTTCCTTTTCAACTGTCGAGTAGGCTCGCTGATGTTCCTTCAGCTTCGACGACATAAAACTAACAGGGTGAAGAATTCCTACCTCGTCTTCTTGCAATAAGACAGCTCCAATCCCATTATCCGTCAATCCACTTGGATAAGGAATTTTGTGTTGAAATTCAGTTTGGAAGTAAGTATGGCCTTCCTTAGAAGTTTCCTTTTTCCTGGTATCTCGATAATGTAGGTAAGGTCACTGCTCTTCTTCAAAATCCGAAATGGTTCTTGGAACTCATTGGCAAGAGGGAATCTCCTTATTGATAAGTAGACCAACACCTGTCCTACCGCATCCTGTCTGTTTGTACTCTGCATAACAAACCTCTTCTTCGTTTCTCCTAGACTCATCATTTTCATCACATCTAGGGAAAATTTCCTTAAATCAACGATCTTTTTCCTCAAATCCTTGACATTTTCTCCATCCGTTTTCTCTCGATCCATCCCTTTTCCTGCCAACATTTTATTCGGTCCTTTACTGAAGGATTCTCCTTGTACTTCAATCGAGCAAAAGAGAGTTTCATTAATGTACGTGTTTGGCTTTACAGCTATCTGACAAATGTAACATATACGGCAACACTGGCTCACGTCCTTATGCATGCTAGGCCAGAAAAAAGTGTGTCTTAATCTTCTCCATCGTATTCCTTATTCCTATGTGTCCAGTCTCGTGTGCTACAGGGATAACATTGTCTTCTCAAAGGTGCCGGAACCAATACCTGACATACATCCCCCATTCAGCATTCCCAGAGATATCGACGGATCTATGCTTAAGATAATAACAGGTCGGAGACTGCTGTGCCTCCATCTCATCCACCACACAGTACAATAACTTTTTTAACGTTGCATCCTTCTGTTGCAATCCTATCAGCCTTTTCCTACTCACTTGTCCTACTTTAAACGCTGAGTTTTCTATTTCTTCTAGGTCAATTTCTTCTTTATGTTCTTGTTCAATTGGCTGTCGTCTCTCTTCTCTCAGGCTCACTCGGGAGTTCCCCTCTTGAACAATGTCAAGGGAATCCACTTCTTCGGAAAATAAATCCTCCAAGTTCATTGATCCTTCAGTTTTTTTTCTTCTTCAGCAGCCACTTTCTTCGACATACTCCTAGTCGTCACACATATAGGAAACAGATACGGGTAATCATTCTTGAGTTCAATCGTAGGACTATACTTCAATGGTTTCTCCGTTACAATGGGACAAGGCACAAACGGCGCTCTGCCAATCTCATTACCTAGGCAAGACTTCTACTTCTTTGACAGCCAATTAATCCTTTACCACAAAATGAAAATCACTGGATACCAGCTCATATGACAGTTTCAAACGGCAAATAGGGGTAACCTCCTCACCTGCTATTTCTTTCAAAATAACCAAGTCTCCTGTGAGAGACTGTTCCACCAACTGGTGAACTCCTCGTGTCACCACACTATGGTTGCAGCCTGTGTCTCACAATATCTTGACCAGGCTTTGCTCACTCCCGTCTATTGCTGCTAACATACCTTCATAACTATACGGTTTAAAGGCACCCACTCTGTTTGGGTTTGTCCTATTCGTCGTGTAAATGTTAGCTGGTTTATTTTCCTCCTCATCCTTTCCAAATTCTTTCTTTGTCTTCGCATACAATGAAGTCAAATTATCCTTAACCGCTTGGGTGACTGCTTTCGGTTGGTTCGACCAACATTCCATACTGATTTGGCCTCACTTGCCACACTTAAAACAGACAATATTAACCTTCTGTGCCTCTTTCACGATACTTGAAGGAGGACGATTCGACGATTGTTACTGTGGTACTATTGCATTCTTCTTTTGAACAGTACCAGTGCTACTTCCGCTGTAACTATTGAACTTGTTCACATAGTTATTACTGAACTGGTTTCCATATTTTGGCAAATACTTTACACTTGGTCAGAAAAACGGTCGAAACCTCATACCCGAGGAGGTTTTACGACTGATGATACTATAATCTTCACTCAGCGAAGCAGCTTTATCAAGTTTCTTCACCTCTCTCTCTCTCTCAAGTACGCTTGAATATGTTCAGGAATTCCTCGTAGATATTGTTCTAGTACTATTAATTCCTCTATATCAGCTATCTCCCTGACATTAGCCGCCTCCATCCATCTTTTAAAACATTGTCTTTCCTTATAAGCGTAATCTAGGAAAGTAAATTTCTCGTCTTTTCGCAAACTTCGGAATCTTTTATAATAATATTCAGGGGTCATCTGATACACTTGTAGCATACACCGCTTCACTTCCAGATACTTTTTCCTCTGGTCCTGAGATAAGGATAGATAAACAATGTGTCCTTTCCCAAAATATACTCTGCAATAACAGAGACCATTTATCTTCGGGCCATTCCATTGTAAATGCAACCGTTTCAAAATGATCGAAGAATTCATCAGGAACCTCATCTGTGAGATTTGGAATTAAACTCTGGATGTTAGTCACATTAAATGCGGGATCATGCAAAACAGGGGTCATCTCTGTCTGAGTTGCCAACTTTGCACAGGTATTCAACAACTCCAACTCCCACACATGTTGTGCAATCTCTCTTGTCTCTTCCTTCTCCTTTTAGTCTCATTCAGTTTCTTTTTCTTCCATTTTCCTCCCATGGATTTCGACTTCTCTGGCTTCTTCTATTTCTTTATCTTTTCCTCTTGCTTCCACTTCCCTTGCCCGTCGTGCTTCTTCCCTCTCTTGCTCTTCTCGTCTTTTTTCCATTTCCCTTGCAGGTCGTGTTTCTTCTCTCTTTTCTGCCATCATCTTCAACTTGATCATATTCTCCTCCGCTGCAATACGTCAAATCTCAGCCTTTAAATCCCTTTGCCTTCAGTTTGTGGGTCAACTGGTCCTTGCTTCACTGTAAATTCTTCTCCAGCTTCCCTCAACAGTTCACAAGCTACTACAATATTTTCTTTCGACAACTCACGATTTAGGCTTTAATCACCCCACTCGTTGCATGGCCACCACATGCCATTAAAATAGTGAGCCACAGAACTTTAGTTATATTAGCCTCTGTCAATTCCTGAACATTTGGGGTTTTTAAAAACACTTGGATATTAAACTGTACTATCTTGTACTTTACAATATCTAATACCTCACCAAAAATATATCCTAACAATATAGAGAATCCTATCAACACTAAACTGTTTATACCTTTAATCAAAAGACGGTCCTGTTATCACCAATACTTAAAACAGACTTGTTCGATCCCAAGGGTCTTGGCACCAAAATATATATTATGGTCCCGGGTTTGGGCACCAAAAATATATTTTATGGTCCCGGGACTGGTCCCCAGATATATATATATATATATATATATATATATATATATATATATATATATATATATATATATATATATATACATATATATATATCCTATATTACGGCTGGTAAGTTACACAAATTCCCGAGTTCCAAACTCACCTGTTTGTTTTTACATAAATCTGTTATACTAGAATAATACCCGAGCTCCGAGAAAAGTATATAACTCCCAGAAGTCAATATATAAAACACTGAATATATAAAGGTCTCTTAAGTTCACTCAAAAAAAAATGGGTAACTATTATTAATAACTATTCAAATCAACCTCTTATGTCGATTCTTAAAGAGGGATACGAGAGAATACTGTAAGAAACATTGCTGATCGAAATAGTACACACTTTACAAAAATGAATATACACTATAAAAATTACAACACTTTGAAAGAACTCAAACTAAAAATAAATAACTCGAAAAATCAATTCTGAGCAAAACTTAGATTAAGAAAAGAAAATATTACTTTCTGAAAATTATATAATCACTTGACTCAAAATATTAAATCTGAATAAAACCTTAGACTAGAAAAGAAAATATTACACTCTGAATCTATATACTCAGTTGATTCGAAATATTAAATCTGATTGAAACTTTAGGCTGAGACCAGAAAATATTACTCTGAAAATTATATGATTGATCGACTCGAAATATGAAATCTGAATATAACCTTAGACTAAGACCAGAAATCATTACACTCTGAAAATTATATAATCACTTGTTTCACTGGAAATCAAATTTCACACAAATACTTAAACTTGATATTTAATTCAAATAGTTAACCTCTAGCACTCTAGTAATTAAAATCTTATAGAAATTACATAAAGTAACTGATAAATTTATGGGTTTTTAGCTCACACGAAGTTTTAACCAGATAGCAGTACAAATATACTTCACGTTTTCACATAAGTATCATGAGGCCAATAAATTTGAAATTACTTTTAAAGTTTCTCTAACGTTTGAACACAATACACACGATATACGTTCGGTAAAGACTTGTTCACTTTGGACGGGACGCACACTCGAGGTACTTGAGAGAGAGGATGAACCTTGGATCCTTCACAGGACAGGCTGTTTCTCTTCTGCCCTACGCATCACTATGTATATCTATCTATCTATCTATCTATCTATCTATCTATCTATATATATAT
>NC_090728.1:78641333-78646333 GCF_036898095.1 Palaemon carinicauda
GGAGAAATTACCAAGAATGGTGTTGATGAGTGGACACAAAGAAGAAATGATACCCAAATCGCCCACATAGAATTCATGGATATCGCATCCCGAATGCTGAAGTGAGTAGCAGAAGTCTACGGTTGCAGCCTCCAACCTTCAAGAGTTTTTTTATTGTTCCAGTCTGTGTTTATGAACAAATTATTCAACGCAGAAGAATACTGTAAAACTATTGTTCACTAAAATTCAAGAAGTAAAGTTCAGGAACTATACGGCATTTTACCATCACCCTTTTTCCTGAAGGTCTAAATATAAATAATTATTTGCACTGATATGAAAGGCTGATTAACTGATATTAATCAAAAATACTATTGAAGTGATACTTCATTAAGAAATAGATAATGCCCTAAAAATGCATCACAAATGGTGGGAGCTTAAATGGATAAAATGCCGTGTGATATTTATCAGTGCACACATTAATGAATAACTTCTTCACGATACCAGTTGTACACCTTTGCAGAATAAACATCAAGATGCCAAATAAATAGCGAGGACGTGAGACAAAACAAGAAATAATTACCGAAGCGAAGAAGATGTAAATAAAACGACAAGAAAGAGGAAATGAGAGTAAAAGAATCTCTCTCTTAAAATACGTCTCTCAGTTCAAAATGAAAAACTTGTCTCTCATTTAGGAATAGTAAATTTTTCTTTATCTCGCTAGGGTTTCTTGAATGATGCATGAATTATGTGTAATTAAAATGTATTATGATATTTTAAAAGTGATGGTAATGATGTTATCAACCCAAAGAATATAGAAGTGAAATATGAATTAGAATTACACAAGTAGGTGAAAAACACAAACAAGACACTTCCCATAAAAACATGAGTTTAAAGAATTAACACAAATTACTAACCCCGCTAACATGAATTCAGTAGGGAAATTAACACATTTTTTGTGTGGAAAAATGGGTAGGAATAACCAAGAGAAAAGAAGGTTAGAGAAATATACTGTGAATAAGTGGTTAGCTGATACTAAAAGTAGAATAGTTAGTCTGAGAATAAACAATGAGACAGCAAATTAAACAGGCTATGTTAACCGTGAATACAAATGTAAGTGATGCTCACACAACCTTGAATGGTAAGGAACTTAAAAATGTAGAAAATTTGAGTGAGTTTCAAAAATAATGTGGGCAATTATGGCGATCAGCCAAAGAGACAGGCAGGTTAACAAATCTACATAAGTTCCTATAGGTAAAATATGAAAGTGGCTCGGTAAAGGAATTTGCCACACAAATGGAGGATCACGTAGCAACAGTACAAAGGACATGATTCCTTTGCTAAAGGTAAGTTTATTGCTAATGATAATTCCCTATATGTAGAAATAAATGAGGCATTAAAATATGGGACAAATAGCATCCTAGATATGAGTTTTACGAAGAGAAAGGGAAACTAGCAATAAAGATAGGAAATTAGGAAGTAAAATCCTAAGGAACTAATAGCCACAATTCCTACCGGAGAAATTCTGAGTAATTTAAATAGTTGCAGGGAAGTTAGAACAGTAGACTGGAACGAGGCGCAAATTACCCTAGAGTTAAACAGACTAACGGGCAGAAATTTAGGTCAAAGACAGTTAAAACAAATAGATAAGACACATTTAAGTCTAGGGGAAAGATTACATAAACGGGGATAGAAATCAGGTAAAATAATGAAAAAGGGGGAAGACACAGGGCAAACAGGCAGGCAAAGAAATAAGGACACTTCTCAGAACGCCCTCCGGCACAAAGAAAGTGTAATACAAATCCTCCAAATAGTGAAAAAATGAATTAAAAATAGTTAGCCGGATAGAAAGGAAGTCAGGGAGATAGAAAATATTATATAGGAAGGATAGGCATATGTAGCGGAGGTACATCCACGTTGCAAGTGACTATTTCATCTTATAGAGACTCTGGCAAATACAGTTGATATCCTAGGATGCAATACAGTGATAAAATATTCAAAAGTACCTGTTTCCAGATATCAAGGGTGAAAATAAATGATTTGGAGAAATGAAATGCAAACAAGTAAAAATAAAGGGGTATGGACCGTCAGGTTAGATAGAGAATTAGATGCCAAAATGTGCCAAATGATGAATAAAGATGTCATTTTTTAAATAACATTTCTCAATAGAGCCTTAAGATATTGTTAAAAAACGATACAATGATGAAGAATGGATTTTATTAGTGAGAAGAGCAGGCTTAAAATAAAAATAAGATAGTCAGGGTATGATTCTACTTGTCAAAGATAAGTCTTTTACAAAACTGGCCACTTTGTAGGAGACGAATTTGACAGAAGAAACAGACTCCGGACTAAGAAAGGGAAATGGAAATTAACTAAAAAGACAAGGAGAAATAAGAAAGTTAAAAAATAAGAAGAGTAGCCAAGAATAAATATACTCCTTGTAAATATATAATAGGCGCCATATAAACAAAATAGAATGTCGACGGATAATACAGTGAATAGAAATAGAATAGCCTAAATAAAAAGGGAATCCAATGAAATTATTGTTATAGGCAAATGAAGGTATAGTCTTAAAGAATTATACTGCTATAGGCAGAAAAGAATATATATAATGCTATAGCCATATGAATTAAAAGAAATAGGTTGCTGTTAGGCACAAAGATTTAAAGATGAAGATATAGGCATATGAATAAAAAATGAGCAATGATGCTATTAAATAAATATAAAGTCTAATCAGTACTGAAAATATAAAAGCTAGAATTTAGCTAGAGAAGTCATAATGATGCCTAAATAAAAATAACCCGCAGAGATAAAGAAGAAAGGTTAACTAAAAATAGGATGCCAGAGTCTGTCAAAAGAGACAATAATGCAGTTCAGATGAAGGAAAATAAATGCACACTAATTAATTAATACTACTCCGGATAAAATAACTCATCTGAATGGCGGGTAATGACTTCTAAAATAGAGGAGTAGAGATTACAGTTAGGTAATCGGAAAGGGGCTTAATTTACCAAAAGGAGCATAGATGTAGGGATAGATGAGAAATAGGCAGAGATTAGCCATTTCAGGCGATAGGTTAGGCAGAATAGAAGAGTTGCAACTAAAACTGAATAGAAACATCGGCGCCAGAACCTGCCAAAACTTGTTAAAACTTTTTAAATACCGGTATAAATCATGAAATATTACCCATCAACCAACAATGTAAGTGTTAAAATTAATTAATAAGTCTCCTTATAAATTTCCCAGGATATATTACCCAGAGAGGATAGAAGTTAAGCTAGTAAAGATCATTATAAGTAGAATTAAAATGTAGAATATAAATGAAATTTCTATCCCGATAATAAATGATGTTTGGCTCGATTATTGAGGAGTAAAATACATAGAGAATATTGTAAGTACCATGGTCAAAGAATACAAGCCATTCACGGCTATTAGCATTTTTGAAGTATGCTAGAATTTAAAGTGAAGTCGACGGTATCACCCCAGCTCCTCTAACTAGTAACAGGATGATGATCTAGAATTTGGAGACAGAAAATTAATAAGCGTTATATTGAATAATGTTACTAAGTTTAGTAAGAAAATAGAGCCATTTAAAACAATAGAACTAGTCTAGAAAGAGGGAGAATAGCAGGATATAGAACCAGATTAAAGAGTGACCCATCCCTAGATTTGAATAGGGTAAGTAAAAAGTGTAGATAGATTTAAGATATGTAGAGAAATAAGGGTTAAAGTGGAAAACCTGCTCCACTAAGATTTGAAAGATGCAGAAGATTTTTTAGGAATGATAGGATCTTAGGGAATAATAAGCAGCATTTGCTAATTAAGCCAAGCCTTAAAATAAAGTTAACCTAAAAATATGTAGTGTGCAAATGAAATAGAAGGTTATAAATAATGAAGAGAAATTATTTTTTTATCCTACATTACCTTAACCCGGTCTCTTACCCAGGAGCTATAAAAATAATGTGTGAAGCCTCATAAATATAAAAAGAAATGTCTCATTGAAAGGGTGAAACCCGAAGAAAGGTAATGAATTATGAAAGTAGTCTTAAAATAAATGAAAAATAACCGAGTAGGATAGATTATCCAAATAATGGCCTAGAGAAGTTTAGAAATTTGTTTAGGGCATAGAGTATATGTACTTATTAACCATAAAAATTATTGTGATTTTACTGTCCAAGAAGGTGAAAGAATAAAGAGAATCTTAGGATCCTTAGAGTACTGGATGTTTGTCCAGGATCACTTTATTGGTAGGTTTATGATGGTAAAACGAGGATTATTTAAAAAGACAGGAAGATGTTCAAAGAAATATAACTACCAATATTTTGTTTCAGTTGTCAGGTAAGAGACCTAGATTCAGGAATAAATAAAATAGAACAAGAGAAACCAAAGGTTAATAGAAATGTAGGTCACTTACTCCCAAAATAGGAATCATAGAATAGGATTGCATATAGCTTAACGGAATACATACAAAGAATAGGGAGAACTACTTGTTCATGAATAGAAATTCCTGACATACTAACAAAGTACTAACAAAAACTCATGCTCAAGTTAGTAGGACATCCAGTAATCAAAGAATGAATTCAATGATAAATTAGTTTTTGACCTAAAGTAGATGTTTGAGAATGTAAAATTAAAGCCCACATATAAGAAGTATAAAGGTCATGTAAAGGTAAGAACTCTTTAGAAATTACGATTGCATTTTCTCAGTCCCATAGTGGTGGTACCAATGGACTACCAGGGACTCTGTTCCCAGAACTTGAAAAATTATAAAAACATACTGGTCTACATAAAACTTGATTCAAAGAAAGGGTTGATAAGTATGTAACAGAATAATTTGAGACCAGGATAAATAACTAGACATTCGTGTCTATAGATATTCTCTCGGGCAATGCACCCGAATTTACTAGTGATTAATGAAAACTGTGCAATATTTTTCTTGAAGTAAGAAGGGTAAAATAAGCCATGATAAGTCTAGTTCAAATAGAGAAATAAAAAGGGGCAAATAAGATAATAAAAAAGGGGTT
>NC_090728.1:78651333-78656333 GCF_036898095.1 Palaemon carinicauda
CATCGTAGAATTAGACGGCAGGTTAGATATTCTACCTTTCGTCACCACATATTGCTTCAGATTATGGATTTGTCTAGCATAGTGTATATAGAACACTTTGGATGATTCTCATCTGTTACATGTGCGAGGACATGTGAGGTCCCAAACCAAAAATTGTTTACTACAGTAATTAGGGGGCAGGTTTTAATATATTATCTGCCACCACTACGAAGTGTTTCAGTTCATGCACTTGTTTTGCATAGTGTTTGGAAAACACTTTTTCCAAGAAGACTCATATTGTCTTCTAGTTGACTTGGCCTTGTATTCTTCTAAGAATTCTATATTGCCTTTTGAGATCCCAAACCTTTTTCTAACTGCTAGAGCGAGAAAATCATGAAATGAAGGGTTTAGGTTCTCTGTGATAAAACGAAGGCAGTTAATTTCTGAATCTTCGGAAATATACCTAGGATCAGAGCTAGGACCTGCCTCATCTAGTCTATTAGCCCCACTAGAGGATCCTCGTATGGGGCTATATAGCGAGGTAGTTTCTTGAAGACGCTCGTGATGAAGAGGTCGAATTGCAGTTCCGGGACTTGTTCCCATCTGGGAGGGAGTATGTCTGCGCCCATGGACCATTCCAACTCTATCGTTTTGTATCGAAATAGAGTATCCACCGTCACATCGTGGATCAGTTGTGAATGAACTGCTGGTAGGTGCCGTCCCTTTAAGAGAGGGATGGGTAACTTCACCAAGACTGAATGAGACGTTCGAATGTGACATCTTATTATCGCTTCGGTGTCCCAGATCAGTCGTAGGGAGCCTGATCTGTGTGGAGGGAGCTTCCCCACCCATGAAAGGACCAGCAGAGTCTTGGGACTTTCGTGCTCTAATTTCTGTTAGAGAAGCGATTAAAGAGGGACCGATCTGTCTTTTTTTTATCTCTTCAAGCATTTGATGTGTGTTTTCTCCAAGCTCTTAACGTATCTTTCCGGTGCGCCCTTAGCACCAGGTCTGTCACTATAGCGAACTGGGGAAAGTTTAGCGCTTTTTCCTGTTGGGGTTTTGGTATTCTGACTGAATACCTAAGTCTCTTGACAGACCTCACAAGCTCCTTTTATATTTCCAAAGGAGAGGAGAGTTGATGTGACTGAGGGCTTCGATGGTTTTTTAAACATCGAAACCCCTGAGCTGGAGAAAGTTGAGACTTCTAGAAGCATATCTTTCATCCGTGATGTCCCAGGAACCGGGTCATCTCTTTGAATGCACATTGGCCGGGCACTTTGGGTGCTGCCTACTCCAGCCTCTTGATCAGGTATATTAATACCTGAACTATTTCTAGGCTTGAATTTGACGTGACTAAGTTCGTCAATCCTTTGAAGATACTTAGAACTGTGAGTCCGATACGTATCTTCCTTAGAATGAATGTTACTCTCTGTAACATGAATTCTAGATAGGAGGAAGGGGGGGTGGTTGACTGGAAGGTTCCGAAGGACACCTTTCAGGTCTGACAAGACTACGAACACCCTTAATTGGAACAAGGTCCATATGTTCAGAAGGATTAACATTCAGAACTTGCTGTTTTTTTATGAACTTGTTGAGTGGCGACTAGTTCAGAATGGCTCATTGATATCTTGAGTCCTTCTCGTGAACACAAAGCAGCCTTCCCTGGAACTCAATGAGCTAAAGTTTTCTTACTACCTGTATGCTCTATAGCTCTCAGGTATACTCCTGCAGGAGGGTTTTGAACTGTAGAAGGTAAGGAAATGATGGTAGGGACATTTCTGTTTCCCATCAATGGCTCATCTTGAATAGGCTTTGGACCGAAGGATCGAAGGTCCTGCGATCCTGAGGGAAAGTATCTCCTAGCCGAAGCGTCTTTATGCTTCGAGTAGTCAGTAGGCTTAGACTTTTGACCATCTGCCTGTAGCATCGTGGTCACTGGAATAGTGGGATGTTGTTGAGCAGCCCGGATATTTCCAGCATTTCCAATCTTCTTTTTAGGTTGGGGACCCACAACCACAGAAGATTTTCTCTTTGAAGGAATGCCCCATTTTTGGAGAAGACCTATGTTCTCCATGGTGGCGTTCTTAATTACTTCCTTAGTGACCTCGTGTGGGAAGAGGTCTTTACCCCAGATGTTGGAAGATATTAGCTTCCTTGTTTCGTGTTTTACTGTTGCATCAGCGAACACAAACTCTCTATATGCTCCCCCAGCCTTCATAAAGGCGTAAAGGTCCTTCACCAAGATAGCCATATGCATTTTGGCTATGACCATGAGCATGTCTGGGGTACTCTCGTAGGTTGAACACAACTCTATGTAGTTTTGTAGAGAAAGGGATGTCGCAAGTCTCTCCTTTGACTCCTGTTCATTACACAAGAGCAACTCAGACAATTTAGGGAGAAATACCTTGAATTGTCGACTTGCGACGTCCTTGTCTAATTTTCCTACTGAAAATTTCAAATGGACTTCCTTCCAATCCTTTTCCTGTCCGGGAAAAGCTGGTAACAAAGACTTGCAATCATCGAGTGTGGAATATGGCTTACCCGCCATTACCGCTTTGGTAACAGAAGTAAATGCCTTCCCCATAAAGGGGAATGAGAGTGAAGTAGGAGCAAGAAAGGAAGGTTGTCCGTTATTCAGTGAGAATACCTTCGACTCTGAATAACCCACCTTTCTTAGACTACCTGAAAGACTTCCTTTGGTTCCGTTCCTTTTCTTGACTTTGGTTCGTACTTCAGTCGAACCCAACAATTAGGGAAAGTATCAAAGCTTGGCCAAAATTGAATTTTGTCCAAAGGAACAGCACCTATTTTCTCTGAGATGCAGAGATTGTCATTTGAAATTGGCATCTGCTCCGCAAACCTCCAGTGATTGGTTATGGAGCATGTTGGTAGGTTTTGATTCATGGGTCGTTTGACTGACCCCTGGGAAGCGACAAGAGAAACTTTACGAGGATCTATCTTGCGTTTTACTTCCTGCTTTTCGTTTTGTCTACGAAAGCTCTCTATTTGATTCTTCAGTTGGATACGTAATTGTACCACATTATCCAAATTAAGGGTAGAAGACGAAGATGTCGACATCGATGGCTCTAAAGCCGGCACAGGCGGAGGAAATTCCGACGCAACATTTTCCTCTTCTACCTTGGGGCATATCTTGCCCTTAATCCCAAAGGTTTTCTGGCCGTCAGGGGATGTAGTTAGCTCCTGAGGCACTACTGTTTCCTCACTTGCTTCCGGAAATAGTAGCTTACGCATCCCATCATTAGGTAGGAAAGGTCCGGAGAGATCTTTTGAAAGCCTCTCACCCAGTTGCGTACTTTATATTGAGCTGTATCCCTAGTCTCTGTAGACTTGGGATTTTCAAAACCTTCGGACATTAATGTCCGACATATATTGCAAACCTGTGGGTTCCAATAATATAGGGATCCTGAAATAATATTGCAGGGGGCATGAAACCTGCAAGTATTATGACTGTAAAAATACTTACTCTTGGCCTTGCAGAGGGCTGCAGCACAAGGTATCTAGTGTTCCTCCTATAAAGAAAGGAAAACCAAATGAGTATACAATGGATTATCTCCTTGACAATCAACATGTAAATGTCCTTTACAATAGAGTAGCTTAGGATAGTAAGCTATAAAGGGATAGTAGGAGATACATACTTGTGTACCCCTGTGAGCAAATGCTGTTGCCTCCCCTCAGTATTAACTACATAGAGATTTCTCTATAGAGTAACTCCAAGCAGAAGTACTCTTACCCCTAGGGGTAGAGAAGTATCAAATCACTATCCCAAAATAATGTTAATACTGTGGGGTCAGGATGACTGATTCTCGATCAGAATATTGAAGAAAACTATTCATTCAATATATGAACGCTACCAGCAGAATGCTCGTACAAGGGTACCCAAGGTATGTCAGAAATACTACTGTATCATGGTACTGTAGTTTTCTAATTGCAGTAAGTCTATATTGCAATTTACTGGCTACTGTACATCATGTATTGTAGTCTAGTCATTATGCTGCCTTCATGGTAGCATATGACAGTATGGTCCATCTAGCATGAAGCCAGCTGGACTAGGAAAATAAAGACATATTTGTATATCCCACTCAGCCTATTTGCTGTACTCTTCCTACTATATTAAAATATAGAGTTTCCTGATCAGGGAGACTCAAGGAAAAAGGCTCCACCCTTTAAGGGTTAGGAGTGTATTACTCCTGCCTTGAAGTGTTTAATATTGTAGGGTAATCCTAATACTAATTTCTAATAAGGATATTAAAGAAATCATATTCATTCAATATAGGAATGGGCTCAGCAAATGCCTGTGTTAGATAGCAAAAATATATTGGAAATAACTACTAGTATAAACTATATAGTAGTTTTCTATCTGCAGTATATTCTATACTGCAGATATACTGGCTGCCTGTATAATATATACAGTAGTTTGGCCGGCATGTAGCCGGCATAGCTAGGTCTTGCCGGCATACCCGGCATGCTAGCTAGAGAGAGAGAGAGAGATAGCATGGAAAAAAGGCTACTCCTTACTGTGAATGTATACAGTAATTAAGGATGTAAAAGTCTAATTTGACTGCCTTTTTCCGGAAAGAAGGTTCTAACAGAAGGGGAGAATGTACCATTCAGGCTTCCATGCAGCTACAGTACTATTGCCGACAAGGTACCGCCGATACACTGTCGGCCGGCAAGTCCAGCAGTACCAGTACAGTCGGCGTGCTACCAACTGAATCAGCACTGTCTGTGCTGGCCTGGCCGGCAGTACCCTGGCAACAGGACTTCCCTCTTACGGCCATCATGGTCGCCGGCAGCCATCTTGGCTGCTGGCTGGGCCGGCAGTTGCCGACAGATGAAGTGGTTGGCGGCAGTATGCTCTGCTGTCAGCCAAAGACATGACTAGAGAGGGAGTCTGGCTGGCTCCGGCAACCTACCAACAAAGGTAAGGGTGCAAGATGCCGGCCTAAAGAAAGACAATGGCTCAGCCATCAAAAGTGGACAGAGGGGTAGGGAACAGG
>NC_090728.1:78668029-78678029 GCF_036898095.1 Palaemon carinicauda
ATGCATATCTAGCTCGCTGAGCAGCTGCCTGTGTTTATAAATAATGTACCTACCAAATAGCAACAACCAACCCAAAGTTCTAAGGAGCTTGATCCACCTGGAATAGTGGTGGATGATTTTATACATACCTGTTTGCCTGATGTCCATCCCAATCCTGAAACTAATTATTTGTTAGCCTCTAGTTCCTGTTGGTCTTATCTCACGCTTAACCTCTAATCCTTCCACACCATCTGACATTTGAGCTGGCTCAGTTGGCAAGAAACACTCCTTCAACAGAAACTCCGGCCCTTTTCTCCACCTTTCAGACTGCTTGGAACGTGTTGCATCGTCTGCAGGGTTCCACTCAGAGTTAACATACCTCCACTCTTTCTGATCACTGCCCTCCCTTATCATAGAGACACGGTTTGCCACAAATGTCTGGTGTCTGGCCTGATCATTCCTAATATATCGCAAGACGGTTGTTGAGTCGGTCCAATAATAGACCCCATCTACCCTGAAATCTATCATGGTCAGAATAGTGCTTCCTAGTCTTACGGCCAGTACCGCTGCACTAAGTTCTAGGCGGGGCACTGAAACATGCTTCAATGGTGCTACCCTTGCCTTTCCCATGATGAATCTGCAAGATACGTTTCCCCACGGATCCGAGACCCGCAAGTATGCCACTACTCCCAAAGCCATGACGCTTGCATCTGAGAACAAATGCAACTGTACTAGGGTGGCTGATTCCCATGGAATAACCTTCAGGCTTCTGGGCACACTTGTCCCGCTGGTCTGGCTCAGCCTTCTTTGCCCACGCCTTGATACGGTCCGTAGTGTCAAGGTCCAACTCCATGCCCCAAGCTATCTTTAATCGGCAGAGGTCCTGCATGATGACCCTACCCTCGATTAAAACTGGCGCCAATATTCCGAGTGGATCGTAAATCGAGGCTATGGCTGACAACAGGTCCCGCTTAGTCCTTGGAACTGATATTAGCTCTGCTCGGACACCCAATTCATCAGTGGCCAAGTCCCACTGTACTCCCAAAGCCTTTGTCTTATGTGACTCTGATCCCTCTATAAGCTCTGAGGTGCTCCTACTGTACCACTCCCTCGGGATCGATGACATAACCTCCACACAAGGGCTGCTGAACATTGTCAATGTAAATCCCCCTTTCTTGCAGAGCTCCTTAACCTTTAACAAATTGACTAACAGTGCATCTTTGCGATCCTCGGCTCTCAAGCAGTCATCTACATAAAAATTGTTGGCAACTGTGAACCGTGCTTCCTCTGAAAATTCATTCCCAAAGTCGCTTGCCGTCTGTTTCAGCACGAAGTTTGCAATGCTCGGAGAAGAGCAGGCCCCGAACAGGTGGACTGCCATTCTCCACTCTTTGGGTTCCTCGTCAAGACTATTTTCCCACCAAAAGAACCTGAGGTAATCCCGCTGATGCTCTGGTACCCGTACCTGATAGAACATAGTATTTATATCTCCTGTATAGGCAAATAGACCTCCCCTAAACTTTACCAACACGCCCAACAGAGAGTTCATCATATCAGGTCCCTGCAATAATAGGTCATTCAATGATGTACCCTCCACCTTGCTTGCACAGTCAAATACAACACGGACCTTGTCTGGCTTGTCTGGATGTTGCACACCAAAATGAGGAATGTACCACACATTTCCCGGGCTGGCTGCAGTCACTTGCTCAGCATAGCCTTTCTGTTGCATCTCTCTCATGAAGGCACTATACTGCTTAGCGTAGTTACCATCCTTCACTAGCTTCTTACGAAGGCTGTGCATACGGCGCAATGCGATGTCCCATGTTTCTGGCAATGGCCCATGATTGCCACGCAGAGGCAATGGCACCTCGTAACTTCCTCCTACAGTTCTAACCCCTTTCTCTATTATCTCTAGCCATTTCCTGTCCTCTGCAGACATTTCCCTTCTGTTAGATGCAACATCGTCATACTCGCGATTATAACTCTCAACCAGCATGCAGTCTAACTCAAGGCGCTTGCTTGTCACTTGGATCCTATTGACATGCTCTTGACACCTTTTGTCTTTTCCTCCACATACCACCCAGCCCAATAATGTTCGTATGGCATGGGGTTCATGGAGGCGTGTTGAATTAATAACTTCCCTTGGCTCAAGCAGGTGAGGCACATTGTTCCCAATTAATAAACCTACCTCAGCTTCTACCTCTGGGATGTAAATCTCTCGCAAGTGTGGCCAGCGTTCCAGATCTCCGGACCTGACCACATCACACTCATCAATTGGTATGCGAGGGGCACTCAACACCGGGGGGAGTGTAATGCAAGTCTTACCCTCATAGTCCAATACTGACAATCCCGAGACTAAGCTGCATGCAACTTCCCCTACTCCGTTGATGGTTTCAACATTCACCTTAACGTCCTGCCTCTCAGTGCTGCCTAGGGTCTGCATTAAAGCTTCCGAGACAAAGCATGTGGAACTCCCATTGTCCAAGAAAGCCTTCGTGAAAACCTCCCTTCCTTCCCTTGACCTAATCCTTATCGGCACAACTGACATCCCTGTACCAATGCTACCTCCTCTAACTGCCCTGAACATAGCAATTTTGTCATGTGTTCCTTCCTCCTGAGCCACTAAGGCTCTATTTGAGCGCTCAGATCCTACCACTTCTACTTCTTGGACCACTTCTACTCCTTGGACCACTTCTACTCCTTGGACCACTTCTACTTCCTGGTGTCGATGCAACAGAGTTGGGTGATTTCCCTTGCATATGTTACAACTTTTCCTGTTTCTGCAATACTGAGACCTATGACCCCTTCTCAGACAGCCAAAACAGAGCCCCAACTCCCTTATGGCTCCCAGTTTTTCCTCAGGTCCCATTTGAGATATTTGGTGGCATTCATCCACTATATGGGGTTCTGTACAGTACCAACATGAAAGCGGCGCAGTTCTGTTACATGAAACTTTCCTGGCCTTAGTTGAACACTCAGCCTTGCTTGGTGCTTTTCCTTATCCTACCCGAGGGGTGTCTTCCCTTCTGCCCCTCTGAAATAGGTTCAAGACCCTAGCCTCTCCTTCAATAAAACTTACCAAATCATCAAACGACACAGTCCTCTTTTTTTTTCTCAATAATCTTATCAGCAACTCTACACCATCGAGTCTGCACCCTAAAGGAGAACTTGCTAAGGATCAACCTCATTGTTTTTGGATTTTGTAATTCGGCAATGCCATGAAGGACGCACGAAATTGCATTCCTGCAAGTTTTGAGTGCCACCGAGTACTCGTCATACTCTTCCGCGTTGTTTTCCCTTATATCTTTCCATTTAATGATCTTTTACACAAACGCGGTAGCTATCTGTTCAAGGTTGCCATATCGCTCCTCCAGCAACTTCCTTGCCTGCTTATAGCCCTCTGAAGCTTCTAAGTGGATGCAAGATGCCACAATATCATTTGGCATGCCTGTCGTGTATAAATCCAGATACCTCAGCCTTTCCTTATCATTCGTCAACTGGCTACTAAAGACTTCATCAAATGAGCGAATGAACTTAAAATACTTTGTACGATCCCCATCAAACTTAGCTATATCCTGCTTGGGCATCAAGCTTTTAAGGCTGCAAGAGATTAGCGCCTGCATGACTTCCTTATTGCTCAAGTCCCTTTGGTCATTCCCGCCCGAGCAACAGCATCCACTTAACCCAATCTTGGGCGCTTCCGTATTCAAATGCATGGGTCTCTCACTCCCGCTTACATCAGGGTTTGTGTGTTCCCTTATCCTAGGGATGTGAGTTATTTCTTTTTCCTTCTCCTTCAGGTCTCTTAACCCTGGATAGGTACGGTGGGTCGTTTGCGACCCCGAGCGTCAAAAAAAAACAGGTTTTTCTCACGTGACTCACCCCTGTGACTGAATTTGTGGGTGATCGACCTGCAGGAGGTGTCTCCCCTACACGCTCTAGTAGTGTCCAGATGTGCATTGCTGTAGCTGTACTCCTTCCCCGATTTCTGAGACGCGCCGGGGTCGTTCGCGTCCGAGTTTACCCTTCTGAGGTAGTTTGCATAATTATCAAAGTTATTACGTATTATGAAATTGTCGTAGAATGGTGCAACTTGTATAGGTTATCAGTTGTGGAAAGTCTTGGTGGATTGTTTGGCTACCATGTGCATGTTTTTTTTTTAGTTAAAATGTCGTTCATCACCACGAGGACCATTTTACCGCGAGTGCCCCTTTTTCATTTTTTTTCATTTTTTTGCCAAGTCATTTTTCCGTAAGATATTGCCAAATAGTGTCGTAAAACTTTTGCTTGTTTAGTGTTGGAAAGTGTGTTTAGATGATCTGGCTACCCATGCATGACTTTGTTTTTGTCAGATACGACGTAGTTATTGGTATATTGGGTATTTAACTGCGGTTACCAATTTCTGTTTTTTTTTCAATATTTGTAAAAATTACTACGTAGTAAGGAATTGCCGTATATTATTCTTTTTTTTTCATGTTTATGTGTTAGAAAGTGTGCCTTGATGGTTGGGCTAACACGTGCATGTCTTTTTTTTTATCTGAGATGTCGTATATTAGAATGTCGGGCATTTTACCGCGAGTGTCCCTTTTTAATTTTTTTTAATTTTTTTGCCAAGTCATTTTTCCGTAAGATATTGCGAAATAGTGTCGTAAAACTTTTGCTTTTTTAATGTTGGAAAGTGTGTCTAGATGATCTGGCTACCCATGCGTGATTTTTTTTTTGTCAGATACGACGTAGTTATTGGTATATTGGGTATTTAACTGCGGTTGCCAATTTCTGTTTTTTTTCAATATTTGTAAAAATTTACTACGTAGTAAGGAATTGCCGTATATTATTGATTTTTTTTTCATGTTTATGTGTTAGAAAGTGTGCCTTGATGGTTGGGCTAACACGTGCATGTCTTTTTTTTTTATCTGAGATGCCGTATATTAGAATGTTGGGCATTTTTCCGCGAGTGCCCCTTTTTATTTGTTTTGCATTTTTTTGCTTAGTCATGTTACCGTAAGGAATTGGCAAGTAGTGTCGCAAAACTTATATTTTTATAGTGTTGGAAAGTGTTTCTAGATGATCTGGCTACCCATGCCTATTTTTTTTTTAGCCAGATATGGCGTATATATAAGTATGTGTTCGATTTTCCTGTGATTGCCATTTTTTCGTTTTTTCCCATTTCTTTCAAAATTACTACGTACTAAGGAATTATCACAGAGTAATATTTCATTTATATGTTTATTTGTCGGAAAATATGCCTTGATGGTTTGCCTAGCACGTGGCTGAAATTTTTTTTTTCTGAAATGCCGTATATTAGAATGGCCATTTTTCCACGAGTGCCCCTTTTTATTTGTTTTGCATTTTTTTGCTTAGTCATGTTACCGTAAGGAATTGGTAAGTAGTGTCGCAAAACTTATATTTTTATAGTGTTGGAAAGTGTTTCTAGATGATCTGGCTACCCATGCCTATCTTTTTTTTAGCCAGATATGTCGTATATATAGGTATGTGTTCGATTTTCCGGTGATTGCCATTTTTTTGTTTTTTCCCAATTCTTTCAAAATTACTACGTACTAAGGAACTATCACAGAGTAATGATTCCTCTAGATGTTTATTTGTCGGAAAATTTTGTTTACTTTTTTTTTGATTGAATATCATCAAATTTTTTTAGCTAAAATATTGTTTTACGTTTTTTTTTTCGATTTTATTTCCCTTCAAAAAAAATTTTTTGGGTCAGAATTTTAATTTTATAGTCGTAAAATAATCGACAATTATCCAGCAACCCACCATACAATTTTTATGCATATCCAATAATAATTAGATTAGTAAATAACACCTTGAAATTGACATACCCTTCCTACATTTCAAGTGGCAGATTAGGGAGTCTGAGTCAGTGTGGTTGGCGGCCATTTTGTGGACATATCCGAAGCGTAAGCTGCCCTATCTATATATATTCTTGTTCCCTATAGAATTTGTGATATTTTGGTATATTTTTACCTGCATAAATATCATATTATATATTAAATATATGTATTTTTTTACGAAATTTCCAAGTACTCAAAAAATTACCTTTAGATATGGCCCCTGATATAAATGTAATTTACAAAATAATGAAGATTTTTTTACATATTTCTATTTTAGGATAACATATGTTTATTCCCTAAAAAAATTAGCCACTTCCTATTTCATTTGGGTACCCAAAAAAATTCATGAAATTTGGACAATTTTTTTTGGCCAAAAAAAGTTACCCTTTTTTTCTCATTTCAGATCTTCACCTCCATGGGTCTGACTTCATCCAAAATACATCAAGATGTGTCCTAAACATTCAAGAATCAATTCCTAAAAGGATTTGTGTATATATGTATAAACTTTTTTTTTATGAATTTTTATGTCAGGTCTTTTTTTTCTACTTAATTTTTTAAAATATTTATAATAAATAGTTTTTCTGCAGATGAGTAGTATTTATCTTTACAGTTGTTTTAAGCATTCATTGAAGTTTTTTTTTGGCAAAAGAAAAAAGGAGGTTACTGCAAAAACTGATTTTTCAAGAATTTTTTTTGGCGTCGGGGTCGTTCGCGTCCGAGTATACCCTTAAAGGGGTGTCCAAGGACCGTACCTATCCAGGGTTAAAGCCTTCTCCTCTGCCTCCACTCCAGCTAACTCTGCCTCTAAACCGAGCATCTCCCTCTTAGATTTTAGCGCTGCTTCCTCTCGCTCTATGACCTTTATCTCCATCTCCCTCTTAGATTTTAGCGCTGCTTCCTCTCGCTCTATGGCGTTTATCTCCTTCATCACCCGTAATTGTGCTGCCAACCTGGCTCTAGAAGCAGCTAATAATACACGTCTGCTCCCAGTAGAACTCGCGCGCGACCGCTGAGATCTCCCGGAAGCAACAGATTGCATACCAATGACTGATGCGCTATCCCCCAAATTTAAATGTCCTTCCTCTTCCCTGGGCTCTTCAGTGCACTCGCCTACCTTATGGCCCTGATTAACCCCACTATCCTGCCTAACCTCAAGTCCCTGCAAAAACTCCTGTACCTCTACGCCATCCTTCTCTAGGGCTTCACTTAGACGCTGACACAATTCAGACTTGTTCCCTCCTTTTGGGAGGCCTCTAACTTCCAACTCCTCTCTCAATTGCACAGCCTTTAGGGTCTCCATTTTCCTAGGCCCCGTTCCGGCACTCCCTATGAGCTGACAAAATTCCCTAGTTGAATCGTAGCTGACCTAACCGATGAGTGGCCGATAACCTGCACTACTCAATGAAGACCACTAACAGTACCTATGTTGCGACTGCCTAAATCCTCTAAGCCTAGAGAGCAATCCCTAAATGTATCAATGTCTCGTGGCCCAGCCTCCTACCTGAAAGAACTCCTATTTGACATGTCCTAGCCTTTACCTGAAAGATCTCCTACCTGAAATAACTTCTATTTGACATATCCCAGCCTTTACCTGAAATAACTTCTATTTGACATCTCCCAGCCTTTACCTGAAAGAACTCCTACCTGAAATAACTTCTATTTGACATATCCCAGCCTTTACCTGAAATAACTTCTATTTGACATATCCCAACCTTTACCTGAAAGAACTCCTACCTGAAATAACTCTGATTTGACATGTCCTAGCCTTTACCTGAAAGAACTCCTACCTGAAATAACTTCTATTTGACATATCCCAGCCTTTACCTGAAAGAACTCCTACCTGAAATAACTTCTATTTGACATATCCTAACCTTTACCTGAAAGAACTCCTACCTGAAATAACTCCTACCTGAAATAGCTAAACCCCTCCTTGTTATACCTAAGTTCTAATACCATGCAGCATGCAGCAAACTAACATCTGTCAAACTGAGAACTCTAGTGACCATTGGCTTAGGATTACAGCGCCCGTAACCGACGTTGGAAATGGTTTCTTCATATAGATAATCCACAAACTAGTAAAGTTAAATTGGGTAACCGTAACGTTACGTGCTAAGTTCTCATTTGAATGGGTTCTAAATTGGACCTTCCAAGAAATATTTTCATGCCACACACAGAATAAACTTATGTATTAAAGCAAACCTGTGATACCATTAACCTAAACCAGTTATGAGGACCTATAGACGATTATTCCCAAACCAATACAGAACCAAGGGAACACATTATAAAAATTCCACAAGGTTTTCCTCGACGATCAGATATTACTAAATCAACTCAAAATACATGAATAATGACCTGAGAACCCAACATTCTGACTTTCTCCAAGTCTTAATGCACTACACACATCTGTTCCTGCTCACCTTCGAGATATTTGCCTTACAAATAAACTACTCAAGTTCAAATGCAAAATTTCCCTGCTATTTTTAATTAAACATCAACTCCTCTGTCATAAAAAAAACAAAATAATTGTCACTCCAAAAAATATTACACTACAGGACAATTTCCTCGATGAACTTCGTCAATATCTTATATTTATAAGATAATCACGCATTGCAACTTACGAACATTTAATCCCTCATAAATTTGGGTCCTGTGAATGAAATCTTTCACTCGTGTTGACAGCAACCAATCTTAAACATAAGCAGTTAATACCTAATTGCGCCTATTTATATTTTATTCTTCCTTCCACTTAGCTTGTTGCATGATGTCGGCAGACGACTTGTTATTTTTCTCAGCTTTCCAGAGGGACCACGTGTTCCTTCAGACTTCCACCCACGCTGTACCACAAAACGACACAAAATTTGACTTTCGCTGGGCGGCTCTTCTCTGTGGGTTATTTAGTACTCGTCGACATTTTGAAGGATTTATTTAGTCGAAGGTCACTGGAAAAATTTACATACAATGAGAAATTCATATGGTGACAATTCTTAATTAATCTAAAAAAAAACATATTTAAAGGAAAACCCTATTCTCTACACATTTCAAACAACATTATTGGAAAACTCTATTGCTATAATTTCAGTAATTGTAATTCCTTTGTATTCTATTTCTTGCATGTTACACATTTTTATTAATATTTCAAATAAAGACCTCTGGTATAATAACTTGATTACAAAATTCGTAATACTAGGTGGGTGAATCCCTTGGTTCTGCTATATATCGACTCTTTAAGAAATATGCATTAAGCATTAATAAACATCATTAAGTCATGAGAGAATTCCACTAAATAGTTATTCGATCTGTGGCATATTTTATCTAGCTTAATCCCTTACAAGCTCTATTTTCCCTCCTTAAATTGTAAAGACCTCTTGATAACATCTCTTACTTACAATTTTGTTTGTGTCCACTGCAAAGACCGTCCAGCTCTATCCCCTCATGGGCCGCAGGCAAGTCCCTACCGAGGGTACGCCACCGTTAACACAAGCGCACCCCTCACTTTATTTCATGTGTCTATATTTCATCATATTAGCAACCCTAATTAGCTATTGTTATTTAAACAGCAACCCTGACAACCCTTTTACGTCTATAAATCTCAAAACACTGTGATGCTTACCTTATATTATAATTCCATCTTAAAGTCGTCGATGTGGATTCTCTTAAACAAGTCTACTCCCAATGCCTGACACTGTTTGAAAGACCCACCTGCCGCTTTCCCAAGCGCTTGACAGAGGGGTGGCGGGAGATGGACCGATGGTTCTTTTGTTTTCTTTTGTTACTAACATAAAAAAGGTGTCCCCATAATTATTGTTTCTGACGGAAACTTCCTCATTTTAATTTTCTTAATATTTTATAACGTGTACGCCTCTATTAGTGACCGAAATTATTAAATTTCGGTCACTAATTCTGGATTTACCACGAACAGACATTCAAAGTTGCGCAGGGAAAAGTGAGATTTCCCTGAATGAAATTTCCCTGAGTGAAATTTCCCTGCGTGAAACTTCCCTGCGTTTACATATATTTATATATATATATATATATATATATATATATATATATATATATATATATACATACGTATTTACAGATATACATATATATAAAAATATATATGTAAATATTTATATATACATATATATGTATGTATATATATATATATATATATATATATATATATA
>NC_090728.1:78683029-78690529 GCF_036898095.1 Palaemon carinicauda
GCAGCGGTTAAACTCTAAGAATCAGAGAAAGATCTTCAAGTAATTAATAATAATACTCTAAGAATTAGAATAAGATCTTCAAGAAATCAAAAATAAAGCTGTAAAAACCAGAGAATGATCTTCAAGAAATCAACGTTAATTAATCTACAATTTTGACTAAGTAACATAGTCCATCAAAATCTACAACATTTGATGAATGTTATACATACAAACTGATGAACTGGATCTTCAATCAACATCCTAGGAAACCCAAGGACTGACGTTCAACGCTTACAAAACATATCCAGGAAGCACTACATTCAACGGAAACTCGAACGATACATCGCTAACAAACATCAAGAGAGAGAGAGGATGTGACGACATCATACAGACCCATATATAAGCTAAGTACAATTTTTTAAATTCATTTCAGTTTGGGCAGTGAAGTGTAGTTATCACGAGTCGTTAGTCGATTATTACTGGGGTGAGTGGTTTGCTAATCTTTTATTTTCCTTTCATTAAAGGAAACTATGTTCAGCTCCGAATTCTCATCTAGAATTTTTTCTCTCTTTGTGCTAATTCCTTTTTCTTTCAGAAATTTACAGGAAATATCTTCTTGTTCGGTTTTCTTTCAGAAATTCTCGGGAAATGTCTTGGGATTAGTAACATTGTTTTGGGGAATTTTATTATAATCTTTGTCAGTGGGTACTTATGCGTTTACGCAGTGGACGTCTGTATTCATATAGATATTTTGATAGAATTGCAAGGGGTCGAAGAGATAGGAAAAGAAATACAGCAGTCATGACACCCCCTTTGAGCCCCACCCCTGGACCTAGTGGCGTAGGACAGACTAATCCTCTCCCAATTGTGACGCTTGTAAATGCCAAGTCTGCAATCCTTCCTTTTCAGGGTCGAGTCAATGGGTTCTTGCCTCAAAATGTGGAGTCATGGATTTCATCCGTCGATGCCCATTTAAATGCCAAACAAATCGTAGACCCTTTTGTACAATTACAAGAAGCTAAAAGTTTTATAGATTTTTCTAAGGGGGATGCGAGTGCGTATTTAAGAGGTATTTCATTTCAAGAAGCAGTTACCTGGGATGATTTCAAAGTTAGTTTATGCGCGGTCTATGGGGGTGAAGAAGCCTTGGATGTAGTATTAACGTTAAGAAATACACTTAATCAAGCCACTATGAATCGGCTTAATGTTATTGAGAGAGCAGCTCTCATAGCTGATAGGCTTGATGAATATCAGGATATTTTAGGTAATTCCACTTGGGTTACTAGAGATAACATCTCCGTGAAAGATTTTTTACGATTAATGTATTTAACTTGCATGACACTTATGTTCCCTGATGCTTTAGTGCGGTGTTTTGATAAAAAGTTAACGCCTGCAAGTACGGAATTGGATGTATATAAACAGATAAAAAAACACATGGCTAAGTGTCCGGATCTCGATCCCGTGTTAACTCAAGTTTTTGCAAAGAAAGAAACAAAGCCACAAACAGTGAACGTAGTTAATAATAGTCAAGTAGCGGGAATGACGTGTTATAATTGCAAACGTCAAGGTCACTTAAGCGCGGACTGCAGAACGAAATTCTGCTCGATACATAATAGTTCGACACATTCATACAATCAGTGTTACTCGCGTAAGACACAACAGAATCCCAGAAATACACAGTCAATTCCACAGTCAGTTCCATATGGAAATAAAAAGAAAAATCCTCATTTTAACAATAAGAAGAAACAACCAAATGTCAATGCAGTTCAGAGTCCGAAGCAAACAAACACTTCTTCGAATATCGCTGAGCCTGGGTCGTCAAACCAGACCTCGCGAGGTCAGACTAATTTTCAGAATGTGCAGAGCAAAGCAAATACCACATAGTTAACTCCAGTGGGGAAGAAAGTGATGTTGGGTCAAGGTCATTCATGTCAACATCAATAGTATTGAATAATCAATTTAATGTTTTATCAGATAATTGTGAGGCAATAGATTTTCCTATGAAACACACGGCCGAATTAAGTAAAACAGTGCATGCTCCCATAGATTTGCAATGAATTCATACAATAATAAGCCAAAATGAGTTACGACCAACCTTATATGCTGTAAATTTAGAACACAAATCCTTTACGTTATTTTTTTACTCTGGTAGTCCACGTAATATCATGGATTTGAAGACACATCATTTGTTGTTTTCGAACTTTCCGATTGAAAAATCCGGAGTTAGACTCTCGGGTATAGGAAATAATGAATTAAATGTCATAGGCATAACTCATGTTCAATTCAAAGTCGGTAAACGCACGTTTGCTGATACATTTGTTGTTGTACAAAACATTGATATGTATCCAGCTGTAATTATAGGATACCCATCTATGGGAAATCAAAACATTATCTTAGCCCCTGCCAAGCACGGCGTGTATATCAAAGGGAAATTCTATAAGTCTTCTAATACCTTAAAATCAGTTTTGGATAAAAAGGAGACGACAAATGTAACCGTAACGTACGTTGAAGAACCAATAACTTGTCGCACTAATAAAGAAATAATATACGCGACCCAACAGAATTCTCGTTCACCCGTAAAATCATCTTGCACGCAATCTATCGAGCCAAACGTACCTTCGAATTTAATAGTGCAAATAAAGAAAACATTACCGGGATCTGAAATATTAATCCTTTCCGACACTTTGAAAACTAACGGATTGTCTGTCACACAAGCTATTTATACAGTAGGCTCACATCAACAATGTAATATTGAAGTCTGTAATCATTTAAATAACACTTTAGTAATTCACAAAAATCAACATATCTTGGATGTAGAAGTTTATAAACATCGTATTCTTACCGTTGCTGAAATCAATCACTCTCAATCAGTTGCGGATGAATCCCTTTTGCAATCTATTAAAAATAAAATCAATAAAGACATTCAAGACGAAGAAATTCAGCAGAAAATTTTTGGACTTTTAACTAAATATCATGATGTTTTTTCCACTACGGATAGATCCTTAGGAAAAACAGATGTGATCGAGCATCAAATAAGGTTAAAAGACAAACAGAAAATTATCTATGTACCCTCGTACAGACTCCCTATGAAATTCCAGAATGAAATAAATGATGAAGTAGGTAAAATGCTAGAAGAAGGAGTCATTAGGAAATCAAAAAGCCCTTATAATTTTCCTTTAATAGTTGTACCGAAAAAAGATCGAACATGGCGTATCTGCGTCGACTTCCGTCGTCTAAACGAGGAGACGATCCCTGATCGATTCCCAGTGCCATGTACTGACGATATTTTGTCTTTGTTAGGTCAGAATAAATATTTTACCAGTTTGGACTTACCAGATATCATTAGCAGAAGATAGTATCCCATACACAGCCTTCAGCACAGCCAGGGGACATTATGAATTTTTACGGATGCCTTTTGGTTTACGTTGTGCTCCTATAACATTTACAAGAATGATTTACATAGTGTTTGGAGACTTGTTAGGGGATATATTGCATGCCTATATGGATGATCTTGTAATCTTTTCCAACAACTTAGAAGAACATCTACGTAAGTTAGAACTAGTACTACAGAGATTAAGACAACATAACTTAAGGGTAAAGATTAGTAAGTGTGAATTTTTCAAAACAGAATTAATATATTTGGGTTTCATGGTGTCAAGCCAAGGTCTTAAAGTAGTCCATGATAAGGTGTCGGCTATACGTAATTTTCCCATACCTACTAATGTCAAGGGAATACAGCAATTTCTGGGTTGTAGTGGATATTACAGGCGTTTTATACGCAACTATTCAATATTAGCCGCTCCTTTAACTGATCTTACGAAGAAGGGCGTGGATTTCATATGGTCTGAGCATCATCAACAGGCGTTTAATACCTTGAAAGATGAACTGTGTAGTTCTCCTATCTTAAAATTTCCTGACTTCGGTAAGGAATTCTTCATTGCAACAGACGCCTCAGACTTAGGAGTAGGAGGGGTATTGCTTCAGCAATATGATAAACAATTTTTCCCGATAGCTTTTTATTCTCGAAAATTGAGAACTTCCGAAAGTAAGTATGCAGTAATAGACAAGGAAGGGCTAGCTATTGTTAATTCACTAGTGCATTTTAAGTTCATAATTTACGGTTATCCCGTTAAGGTTCTTACTGACCATAAACCACTAACCGAGTTCTTTAAAGGCTTCAACCACAGCCCTAAACGAACTCGGTGGCATTTGATCATCCAAGATTTTGGCGCAAGAATCGGGTATTTGCCTGGGAAAGCAAATATCATTGCGGATGCATTATCACGCAACCCCGTGTCATCTTGTACGGAGCCTTCAGCTGAATTAATAGATATATCAACATCCATGCCTATTGTTAAAACGATATCTGAACAAGAAGATTTAGGCTGGAGCGCTGAATTATTACAGACTGAGCAAAGAAAAGATCAGAAAATAGAAACAATTATAAATGCTTTGAAAGGCAATCATAAGGAAAAGGGATATATAAAGTATAAGCAGCAGAATTATATAATCAAAGATAATATTCTGTGTAGGACTGTGACAAGGAAAACCCGCAATACACCACATGTAACTAACGACCAGGTAGTAGTACCAAACTCACTTGTTTCCACTGTCCTGAATTGGTTGCATTCAAATCCATTACATGGACACCCGGGGTTCTCATTAATGTCACAGAAAGCCAAATCATTGTTTTATTGGCATACGATGCTTACAGATATAAAAAGACACATAGCTAATTGTCGCACATGTCAGGAAAACAAAGGGCATACGAAAACACCTGTCAGCCTAGGGGCTTATCCCGTGCCCAATCAACCCTTTGAAAGAATACATTTAGATTTGTTAACAGGATTTTACGAGTCAGACAGAGGAAATAAGCACCTCTTAGTAATTATAGATGCTTTAACTCGATGTACAGAACTAATAGCGCTTAAAACTAAAACTGCGATTGAATGCGCTAGGAAGTTTTACGAGTGTTACATTTGTAAACATGGAATTCCACACATGATAATCTCAGACTCGGGTGGTGAATTTAATAATCACTTTCTTACCTCATTGTGTGAATTCCTTAGCATAAAGAAAATAAATACCATGATATATCACCCAGAGTCGAATGGGCTAGTGGAAAGAGCAAATAGAAAAGTTTTAAATATATTAAGAGTAACACTAGGGGGATCAGACCCCAACTGGGATATTGCAATACCGGCGGCACTGAGTACTTTGAATCATTCATATCATATATCAATTAAAATGTCACCGCATGAAGCATTGTATGGTACCCCAGTTAGAATGCCTTTCCATGTATTAACGCCTACAACTAATCTATCAAATCCTTTAAAAGAATGTATAAATGCAAGCAAAAGTCGATATGATATCCTTCGAAAGAATTTAGAAGAATCACAAATCATAATGAAAAGGAATCATGATAAAATAGCGAAGCCAACTAAAACATATACCGTGGGTGATAACGTGTATATACAGATCAATGTGCGTAAAGGACTCAGTTATAAACTAACACCTAAGTTTGAAGGCCCATTTAACATTTTGGAAACATTAACAGCCAATAAGTTTAGAGTTCAAAACGTATCCCAACCCACGGATGAGAGAATAGTACCATTGGATCACATAAGAAATTAAAAAAAAAAAAAAAAAAAAAAAAAAGAGAGGGAAAGAAGTGAGGGAAAAATTTTTTTATTTTATGTGATTAAAAGTTTTCTTCTTAATACAGGAGTAATTACATATATTTTTCTCGTTACAGGTTTCCAAGATGAATTTTTTGTTGTTGGGAGTGATATTGTTCGCTCAGACATTTTTCTCGTGTGGGATGAGCTCTAAAACTAAAAGTATAGATTTTAAATATGGCACTATAGTTGAAAGACAAGAAGACATTTTTGTTACATCGAGCAACGTAGTTGTAGAAGTGAATATGCAAGCAATTTTTCTTCCAGAGAATGATGTCACTAGCTTAAAAACCGCTATTTCAAGGTTTTCTGTCTCATTGGATGAGTTGCATAGAAGACATTTTCATTTGACTACAGAGAGTTCGCTTGGATCGACATTAAAAGTTGCAGAGATGCTATCAGATGACTTGCAAAATAAGACTTACGAGACAGAATCTTTGGCTTGTGACCTTTTGATGTGGACTGTAGGACACGAACATAAAGAAAGACGAAATCCGTTTATTTATGCTGCATTAAACATCTTTGGGTCTATTGCAAGTTTAGGTTTAGGAATTTCCAATCGTCTTAAGATTAGTAATCAAAATAAGAAAATTGAGTTCTTGACTCATGAAGATGAATTGATTATGTCGGAACTAAGGAATCAGTTAGCTTCAATCAATCAAATTATGGATTTAGTAAATGAACATTCAAGTAATATCATTCAGATTATGGAAGTGCCATAAACTCCTTTAAGGAAGGACTGGAACGTCCCCTGCTCGGGGTTTTTAACTTGAGTCTGAAAGATTAACTTGAGTCTGGACTAAAATGACTTCTAGAAGGGCTAGAAACACGTTCTCTGGATCAATATGGGGGTTTTTGAGAATGGTGAGTTCAATAGTAACATTTTCAACACCACCTGGGGTCATCCTCAAGGTCTAAAGGTCATTTATCAAGGTCAAATTTGTGAATTTTGGTCATTTTTGCTCGTTTTTTGTGTGTAACTCATAAATGGTGAGAGATAGCTGATTATAATATGAGGCAAGTCTGCAGAGCTGTCCGAATTTAATATATATTGTCATATATCGTCCTTCAAGAAAGGACTGGAACGTCCCCTGATCGGGGTTTTTAACTTGAGTCTGAAGGATTAACTTGAGTCCTGGACTAAAATGACTTCTAAGAAGGGCTAGAAACACGTTCTCTGAGTCAAAATGGGGGTTTTTAAGGACGGTGAGTTCAATAGTGACATTTTCAACTCCACCTAGGGTCATCTTCATCATCTTCAAGGTCAAAAGGTCATATTTCAAGGTCAAAATAGTGAATTTTGGTCATTTTTACTCGTTTTTGTGTGTAACTCATAGATGGTGAGGGATGGCTGATTATAATAAGAGGCAAGTCTGTAGTTCTGTCCAAATTTAATATATATTGTCAAATATTGTATTACTCAAACATTCCAAACAAGCCCTAAAACAATGAAACACTAAAATAAGAAGTAAAGAACGGTATTTCTCATCACAACAAAACTCAAAGACATTAACATTTGATTAGATGAACATCACTAGATGGAGAGCTTTTCTTGCCTCCTGAGGCATCTCACAGCCTTTTCTTTGCCTCAGGAGGCAAGAAAAGCTCTCCATCTAGCGATGTTCATCTAATCAAATGTTAATGTCTTTGAGTTTTGTTGTGATGAGAAATACCGTTCTTTATTTCTTATTTTAGTGTTTCATTGTTTTAGGGCTTGTTTGGAATGTTTGAGTAATACAATATTTGACAATATATATTAAATTTGGACAGAACTACAGCCTTGCCTCTTATTATAATCAGCCATCCCTCACCATCTATGAGTTACACACAAAAACGAGTAAAA
>NC_090728.1:78695529-78713029 GCF_036898095.1 Palaemon carinicauda
CCAGCATCTTCATCCTCTGGAAAGTTGAGTATTTAATCTCTCCTGTGTATAATTCTAAGGCTCCCTTCTCACAGCTAAATTCGTGTAATTTAAGTGTGTTTGGTTGAGCTTAGCCGACACCGGAGGCGGCCATTTTAAGACTGCTGTCGTACACTATAAATGCATTTTATTTAGTCAGTAGAGCAACATTCCGATATGTTACTTTTCTTTTCGTATACGCCGGGGACCCCGGTGGTACCAACCTTGGCCGCGGTCCCCACTGGAGGTAGGCTAGCCTAGCTCATTATGTATAGGTTAGTAAAGTAATTCCCCATGTTTAACTTCAACAAATCGTTCCTTATTAATTTGGATGGGGACATTTATCCCCTGGAATTTATGGATAAGGTTCGATATATTCTCTTTTAGAGAAAAGAGGCTAAACCCTTCCTCCCTCCCTCCCTCCCTGAGCCGCCGCCATTACAGGCAGCAGCCTCTATCTTTCGTCATCGCCGTTGAGTAGTAAACTCCGGCTTGACTTAGATAGTTTTACACCGTCTATCTTCTTTGCTGCCGAGTATCCCGGCTTTGAAGTAAGAAGGTAGCTCAGGGTGTACTGTCTTGCAGCCAACAATGTCACCAACAGGGGAATCTTTGTTCCTCTGCTGCCCACGATGTCATCGGCACAGGAAGCCATGCTTCCTTAGTTCATGGCCGAAAGTAGGCGGCATACTTGCCGCCGCCTTTCTCCCTTGTGAACTATAAAACCCTTTCCCCTCCTCTTTCTGTCCTTCAGTGCTGGCCTAGCCATCACAACATTCTTTCGACGGTATTCTGACAGTCATCCCGGCATGCTGGGTTGACTGTGTTGCCGGCCGGGACCCTACCAGCGGCAGTTAGGTTACAGTGTCGGCCACTTCCTCCTTATGTCCTTCCTGCCATGGGGGGAAAGACTGGGATGGCCCTGACGGCTGCCTCTGGGAAACCCAACATACTGATGAGAATTCCTCAGTCCTCTCTTGGCCTGCCATCCACAAACCTTGCAACCGACAGTACAGCTGGCGGCAAAAATTGTGGGTGGGTGGAAGCTAGAATCAGATGGATTCCTCCCCTTCCATTAGAACTCTCATTCTGGCAAGGAGACAGTAGGCAGCAGAATAGCCTTACTACATTTCCAGTTGTGTTAAACCATAATAATAGGAACCCTCCTTTCCATTCTTTCTCTCTCTCTATTAGTTAGTACCGCCAGGCACTATCCTAACCCTGGTAGTATACCGGTAAAACTACAGTATACAACAATACAGTAGTACAAGTATTTCTAACATACTCTGTGTATCCTATCACAGTCTATTGTTGGGACCGCATAACATGTTGAGGTTGAGAAATCCTTCAACACCCAGATGAATCCTTTGATCATCGGGACACATATAAAACACTGTTCATTATTAATATACTACAGGTGGAGAAGTTAGTATAAACATTTACTAACTCCGGCTCTACGTACGGGAGTCGTTCCACCCTGTATTCTCCCTTATAGGGAATTTTAATATTAATATTGACGGAGGTCTCAGCGATGGCCTGGGAGAGGAAACACAGATATGCGTCTTTCCTATTTTCTTTCTTGCTTACTATCTTAAGCTATTGAATATAATAATAAGTATTACTATTAAAAGTATGCATTTATATCAATGATATAAACAACTGTATACTCATTTCAACCTTTTCCTTTACAGGAGGAGACAATGGTGACGTGTGCAGTTGTGTTCTGCAGCCACAAGAGTAAGGACTTTTATGGGCAAACGATGTGCAGGTCTTATGCCCCTAGCTGCATCGTATCTGAATCCCTGAGGTACTGGGACCCGAAGGGTTGCTCCAACTGCTCGACCTTGCTGACCAACGGCTTTAGAGAAGACATCCCTGCCTCCACAGATGCTAGAGATACAGCAAGGGAAACCCTCTGTAGATGGGCAAGAGGGTTCCAAAAGAACTCTCCGGGACCTTACCTACCTAACGAATCTCTTAGGTGCCTTCTGTTCCCTAAGGCTCAATCCAGTGCGGTAGTGCCCCAGGAACAGGTCTAGCCTCCCTTCATTCAAATGAAGATCGACGCGGACATTAACAAGGCACTTGAAGGCATGGATATCCACCAAGAACGGATGTCGGAGGTGTCTACCGACACCGAACAGGATCTACTGCAAGAAGGCCCTGAAGAAGACGTGGTTCAACCACCAATGGAGGAAGAAGGATCTGTTTCGACGGTGACTGAGGACCCCAGTTCACCGTGATGGCATATCAACCTATGCCGTCAACCTTTTCAGCCACAACTCCCCAACCAACTACACAGGTCGACAGGAGCAAGGCGCTTCTAACATCGATCCAGCAGATGTTAGCAGTGTTCTGGAAGGAACAAGAAGAGATGGAGCAAGACATTAAGCAGACGAAGAGAGAGGTACAAGAAGGGTAGCGCCCTGGCGCTTCCAGGGGCTCTACTAAACCTCTTAAAGTATCTGACTTCCCTCACTGCTCCGAAACCAACCCCTGGAGGTATACGGAGCACATGCCCAAGATGAATGGGAAGCTATACAAACCCCTTGAAGATCTTGAATTCTGGCCCAGCTTTTCAGCGTACCCAGATTGTTACGTGAGACTGCGAGATGAACCTGTATCCCACGAGGGGACGGTACCGAAGGAAGTCATTGTTTTCGAACATGACAAAGCACAAGCCATCCTTACCAAGACCCTGAAAGGAGCCGGATATACCAACTCCAAAGTCTCAGCATTGAGCAAGAGGCATCCAACCTTCATTGCTCCTTCATCCAGAGCTTTCCCCTTTTCTGTGAAAGCCCTGGACTGTGTCATGAAAGCCGTCAAAGAGGGAAAACCCTGCCCAATTCTAGAGGAGTGCAAACCATTATCTCTAGCTATGCCCACCTGCGAGGAGAAGTGGAAAGAGGTACATCTAACCTTCTCCATCTCGAAGTTGGATCCGGAGATAGCAGGCCAACAGTTTAATGAGAACCTTCTAAAGTTGCCAGATCATCTTTTGAGAAGGGAACAGGAGACGAAAGAAAGACTTTCCGCCTCCTTGTCTCATCAGAACTGCTTGGAAATGTGTGCAGGCCTAAATAATGCCCCAGATATGTATATGATCTTACCCAAGTCCCACATGGGTAACCTTGTGAAGGACTTATATGCCCTTGTTAGGTCAAAGAGGACCTGTAGAGAGCATGTGTTCGCTGCAGCAACGGTGATACACGAACCCAGAAAACCGATCTCATCATGCATCTGGGGCAAAGACCTTTTCCCACAAAATGTGGTCCAAGAAGTCATTGCCAAAGCCACCACGGAGAATAGGAGCCTTCTCCGAAACTGGGGTATGTCTTCAAAGAGGAAATCTTCCTCAGACAGTGATCCCCAGCCTAAGAACAAAAAGGCAAGAAGACCAAGTAGACCTGCACAACTTCCGGCTGTGACCATGGCCACGGTGCCTCAAATGGTAGCCCAGTCGCAAACCACCTTCCAGATGGTCCCTCAGCAGCTGGTGGCCCAGTCACCTGTCTTTAACCCAGGTTTTGAAAGGCACACGACCACCTTTCGGCCATACAAAGGTAGAGGCCCAAAAGGAGGTTCCTCCAGAAACCCCCCAAGGGGTAGAGGAGAACGTGGTCACGGAAACAAGTCATCAGGAACCTCTAAGCAATGAGAGGTTCCAGGTAGGAGGCACACTGTTTCACTTTCGGGATCGTTGGACCTTCGATCCCTGGGCCCAAAGCCTAATCACGAATGGACTCGGTTGGAAATGGAACAAAATCCCACCCCCTTTTCTAGAATTCTTCCAACACTCCACTCCCTTGTTGGAAGAATATACCTCAGAACTCATGAACAAGAAGTTAATAAGGAAAGCGAAGTCCATCAAATTCCAGCGAAGGCTATTTTGTGTTCCCAAGAAAGACTCAGACAAACTCAGAGTCATTCTAGACTTGTCTCCATTCAACAAGTTCATCGAGAACAACAAGTTTCGGATGCTTACCTTGCAACACATAAGCACCCTTCTACCCAAAGGGACGTACACAGTCTCAATAGACCTGGCAGATGCTTACTGGCACCTACCAGTCAGTCACCCCCTCTCCTCCTACCTAGGATTCAGGCTACAGAAGACAAAATTTGTCTTCACAGCCATGCCCTTTGGGCTAAACATAGCCCCAAGGATATTCACAAAGCTAGCAGATAAAATCGTCCAGCAACTACGCTCCGAGGGAGTTCAAGTAGTAGGATACCTGGACGATTGGCTGGTGTGGGCAGCATCCAAGACTACTTGTCTGCAAGCGGCCGGAAAGGTGATCCAGTTCCTGGAGCACCTGGCTTCAAGATCAATCGCAAGAAGTCTCGCCTTTCTCCAGCTCAGAAGTTTCAATGGTTAGGAATCCATTGGAATTTACAGTCACACCACCTCTCCATTCCATTAAAGAAGAAGAGAGAGATAGCGGGAGCTGTCAAGAGACTAATCCAACACAAGAGGATATCAAGATGCCAACAGGAAAGGCTATTGGGCTCTCTCCAGTTTGCAGCAGTGACAGACCCGATGCTAAAAGCACGATTAAAGGATGCGTCAGGAGTCTGGAGAAGATATACATCAAACACTCAAGGAGATCAACGAATGTTGACCCTGACCCGATTGCGCATGATATTAAGGCCGTGGTTAACAGCCAAGAGCCTAACACGGACAATTCCCCTGCAACCACCACAACCATCAGTGGTGATACACACGGATGCCTTCCTGGAAGGATGGGGAGGCCATTCGCAAGAAAGGAAAGTGCAAGGGAATTGGTCGCACCAATTCAAAACCTTTCACATCAATATCTTGGAGGCTATGGCAGTCATCCTAACTTTGAAAAAAACTATCCCCTCGCAGAGCAGTCCACATTAGACTGATCCTGGACAACGAAGTGATAGTAAAATGTCTAAATCGACAAGGCTTGAGATCACCTCACATCAATCATGTGATGTTAGCCATCTTCTACCTAACAAGGAAGAGAGGATGGCATTTATCAGCAGTTCACCTTCAAGGGTTCCCCAATGTGATGGCAGACGCTCTGTCCAGGCAAAAGTCAATAGAGACAGAATGGTCCCTAGATGCAGATTCATTCTCCTTTATCTCGGAAAAATTTCCGGAACTGCAGATCGACCTCTTCGCAACGAGCGACAACAAGAAACTACCTTGTTACGTAACCCCTCAAGCAAAAGTGATAGACGCCATGTCTCTTGACTGGAACAGATGGAATTGGATTTACCTGTTTCCACCAACCAATCTCCTGCTAAAAGTCCTCGACAAGCTAAGATCCTTCAGAGGAACAGCTGCAGTAGTGGCCCTCAAATGGCCCAGATGCAATTGGTTCCCTCTAGTTCTAGAATTGAAACTGAAGCTGTTTCCTCTGCTGAACCCAGTTTTATCCCAACTGGTTCAGAAGTCGACTGTTTACGCTTCATCCTTGAGAACCAACAACCTACATCTCATGATTTTCTCACCCTAGCAGCGAAGAAAAAGTTTGGGATGTCAAAGGACAAATTCGACTTCATTGAAGAGTACAAGTCAAGTTCAACTAGGAGGTAATATTAATCATCTTGGAAGGAGTGGGTTTCCTTTGTGAAAGCAGGGAAACCAACAGAAATATCAATAGATTTCTGTCTTTCTTTCTTCATCCACCTACATGAACAAGGCCTGGCTTCCACCACAATAACTGCGTGTAAGTCGGCTTTGTCTAGACTTCTTCTTTATGCCTTTGAGGTGGACCTCACAAGTGAAATCTTCAATAAGATACCAAAAGCATGCGCTAGACTCAAGCCAGCAACCCCTCCAAAGCCCATCACATGGTCGTTGGACAAAGTCTTGCACTATGCTTCGATTCTGAACAATGAGGATTGCACCGTAAAGGATCTAACACAGAAAGTTATCTTTCTGTTTGCAGTAGCCTCAGGGGTAGACTTAGTGAAATAGTGGCCCTAACCAGAAATGAAGGCCATATTCAGCTCCTAGACACAGGAGAACTGAATCTCTTCCCTGATCCTGCCTGTCTCGCCAAGAATGAGCTGCCCACCAAAAGGTGGGGTCCTTGGAGAATATGCCCACTGAAGGAAGATGTCTCTCTTTGCCCAGTTGAGTGTCTCTTCGAATAACTTCAGACTTCAAGGAGGGACAGCTCTTCCGAGGCGAAACCTCAGGATCAAACTTATCCCTAAGACAACTGAAAGCAAAACTCACCTACTTTATTCGCAGAGTGGATCCTGACAGCACACCCGCAGGTCACGATCCAAGGAAAGTTGCTTCCTCATTGAATATCTTTCAACACATGGACTTTGAGAGGCTCCGCTCATATGCGGGGTGGAAATCATCCAGAGTCTTCTATAAACATTATGCGAAGCAAGTACACGAGATAAAACACTTTGTGGTGGCGGCGGGTAGTGTCATAAAACCCGTTGTCTAGTGCTGCGATGAATAGTGGACTGTTTTGGGACTCAACAGTGCATTGGGTGAATAGGTATTAATATCTTCTAGTGAAAATTACTACGGTGATTAATAGACTGTTCTATAGAGGTGCAGAATTACTACGGTGATTAATAGACTGTTTTATACAGGTGCAGAATCTAACCAATAACACCAGTGCCATGTGAACATTTGAACACAGTGTTGATGCATACCTAACATCTGAGTGAAACTAGACATGTTTAGCTTCACATTCATTTGAGTGGCATTAAATAATGAATTCATATATGTATATTCTTCCCTTACAGGTCAGAAATATATTTAACCATAATATTTATCTATTTAAGGTTAGATTTCTACTTTGTAATGTATACATTTATAATTTATTTTGCTTATGAAAATAAATAGAAAAATGTAGCTCCAGCATGGCGGTCATGCCGAAAACATCTTCCCCTGAAGCATCACTATCAAACTCCTGTTTGGGTCTTGCACCTCTATTTTTATGTCTTTTCTCACTTTCTAGATATTCTAGACGACTTCTAATGTCATTTTGTCCATGTTCCACTACTATTAGTGTCATATGAATACATTTTAACAACTCATCCATCAAGAGAAGCCTAACTGCATAGCGATGCCCTACTTTAACGAACAGAAGCTGAAAACAATTCTGTCTTGTCGTCCAAAGGAATTTGATAATAGCCCTTGAACAAGTCGATCTTTGAGACAAACCTTGCTTGTCCGATATTGTCGAGTAGTTGGTCAATGAGCGGCAATGGATAATTATCGGCCACATTGATCGAATTTAGCTTTTGGTAGTCCGTACCCATCCTGAAAGAACCGTCCGGTCTTTCACGACCAATCATGGAGAACTGTAAGGACTAGAACTTTGTTCGCCTAATCCGTTTTGTAACAAATAGTTTAAATGGTCTTTCCGTTGTTTAAAGGTGTATCTCATGCTTCGTCAGGTTGGTTTGTTTCCAGATATTCAAGACAATTTTAGGGAAACTTTTAATTAATCAGCTCAATTCTTGTTGTTACTTCTGATCCCAGTGAGTTAATTTCTCTTCCAAATTCCGAATGATAAACGATTTATTCACTCTGCTTAGCACCCCTACCTCATATCCGTTGTCGTTTTCCGAGGATGGTATGGTTTGGGGCAAACACACTTGTGAAGCTTTGGTCTCGTTTTTGCTTAAGTATGGTTTCAGTATGTTAACATATACTTTCCTCTGACTTTTCCTTATTCCTGGGGTTTCGATAACATAGTTCAGGTCACTGATATTCTCCAAAATCTTGAATGGTCCTTGGAACTTGTGGGTGAGTGGGAATCTCCTTATCGGCAAGAACACCAATACCTGTTGTCCTACCAAAATCTGTCTGTCCTTACTTTTCATATCGAACCTTTACTTAATTTTTCCTTGACTCGTCTTAAGGTTTTCTTGGGAAAATTTCCTTATCTCACTGATCCCTTCCCTCAAATTCTTTACATATTCTCCCTCAATTCTTCTCGGTCCTTCAGTTTTTCTGCTAACATTTTAATCAGTCCTCGTACTTCTCATCCAATTACCATTTAATTTGGGCTACATCCCATGCTTTCTTGATAAGCATTATGTACCCCAAACAGCATCAACGGTAGTCCGATTCACCATTCATTTCCCGCTTTGCTGCAAAACTTTGTTAAAAGGCTTTTCAAAGTTTGATGAAACTTCTCCAATGCACCTTGCATCTCCTAATGATAAGTAGTTGATAGTTGTTGTCCCACATCCAACAGTTCAATTATGTCCTTAAACAGTTTAGATGGGAAATTCGTTTCTCGGTCATTATGAAGGATTTAGGAATACCAAACTTAGTGAAAAAGTCCAGTAACTTTTCGACGATTATTTTGGCACTGATGTTCCTAACGGGTATGGATACATCAAGAGTGACTTTTTTTTGTCCTTGGTAAGGGTCCAATAATGTCGATCATTACACTGCTGAAGGGTTCTCCTCACACTTCTATCGAGTGTAAAGGAGCTTACTTAAAATATTCGTTTGGCTTTCCAGCCATCTGACATATGTGACATGCACGGCAAAACTAGCACACTTCCTTATTCATGCCAGGACAGAAAAAGTGTTTCATAATCTTCTCTTTTGTCTTCCTGTCCTGGCTCGTGTACTATGGAGATCACGTGTCTTCTCAATGGTGCAGGAAATAATGTGTGATGGTATATCCCCCATTTGGCATTCCAAGGGATATTGGCAGGTCTATGCTTCCTCATAAGTAACCTATCCTTAAGATAATAACAGGCCGGAGACTACTATGCCTCCATCTCATCCACCACACGGTACAATAAATCTGTTAAAGTTGCGTCCTTCTATTGCAATCCTATCAGGCTTTTCCTACTCACTTGTCCTACTTCTAACGCTGAATTTTCTATTTCTTCCAGGTCCTTTTCTTCTTTATCATTTTGTCCACTCGTCTGTCGTTTCTCTTCGCTCGGGCTTACTCAGGAGTTCTCCTCTTGTATACCGTCAAGGGAATCCTCTTCTTCAGAAAATAAATCCTCCAAGTTTGTCCCTCCTTCGACTTGTTTTTCTTCTTCAGCAGACAGTTTCTTCGTCATACTTCTAGTCGTCACACAACTAGGAAACAGATATGTCTAGTCCTTTCCGAGTTCAGTCGTAGGACTATACTTCAATGGTGTCTCAGTTACAATGGGACCAGGCACAAACGGCGCTCTACCAACCTCATTACCCAGCAGGACGTCTTCCCTTTCGATAGCCAATGAATCCTTTACTGCAAAATCAAAATTACCTGTCACCAACTCGCATGACAGTTTTGAAAAGCAAATAGGGGAAATCTCTTCACCTCATATTCCCTTCAAAACAAACGAGTCTTATATGAGAGACTGTTCCTCCGACCGGTGTACTCCTCGTATCACCACACTATGGTTGCAATCTGTGTCGCGTGATATCCTGTCCGGGGTATGCTCACTCCCGTCTATTGCTGCTAACACACATTCATAAACATACAGTTTAAAGGTATCCATGCTGTTTGGGTTTATCCTGTTCGTCATGTAAATGTTGTCTGGTTTATTTTCTTCTTCCACCTCTCCCGATTGTTTCTTCCTCTTCGCTTTCTGTGAAGTCGAGTTATCCTTAATCACTTGGGCGACTGCTTTTGGTTGGTTTGGCCAACATTTCTTACAGACAATATTAACCTTCTGCACATCTTTCACGATACTTGAAGGAAGAGGATTTGATGATTTTTGCTGTGGTACTATCACATTCTTTTCAGTAACAGTACCAGTGCTGCTTCCGCTGTAACTATTGAACTTGTTCACATAGTAATTACTGAACTGGTTTCCATGATTCATCGAACACTTGACACTTGGTTGGAATGACGGTGGAAACTTCATACCGGAGGAGGGTATACGCTGATAATATTATAATCTTCACTTAGCGAAGCGGTTTTATCAAGATTCTTCACCTCTCTTTCTCTCTCTCAAGTACATTCGAATATGTTCAAGAATTCCTCATAGATATTGTTCTGATATTATCAATTCTTATAAATCAGCCATCTGCCTCATGTTAGCAGCCTTTATCTATCCTTTAAAAATTCGTCGTATCTGGGGAAGCGTAATCCAGGAAAGTCATTTCCTCGTCCATCCACAAACTTCGGAAAGTTTACAACAACATTATACGCTGGGGAACAAAATCACTCTGGAGTGAACACACTAAAAGCACTTGGTAAGAGAGGGATTAACTTTGGCTCTTTCCCAAGACGGGCTGATTCTCTTTTGCCCCACGCATCCTTGAGGGTGCTTATATAGGATTTAGTTACTTCCTGAATATTCTAGGTCCGAGATCTGAAAACTTGGGGATTTGCCTAAAGGCGTAAGGATTACAATGATTACTTTCTCAGATGCATACCAACGCAACCGCGAGACAGCTCTCTCAGCAACGCACACCTCTCTCCTCGAAATAAAAATAGATAAAATCTAACACTAGGGTTTTCAAGAACCTTCCAAAAGATGTGGCACATATAAGAATTGTGTATTTTCTCACAAACATAATACAATACCTCATAAAAAGTATAAAAAAAAAGATTTGCATAAGCCCTTGTTCATATCTCATATGGATCATATTGCTCTCTCAAACAGTTTACGTAAGACTTCGTAACAAAATACGTGGAATAAAAAGTAAATTCTTAAAAATAATGTAAATTTACATATACTGATTTGAATGAAGAATACAATTAAATTAATGCCGAAAGTCCTTTGTATTATACATAAAAATTGTACATCTACATGCACATATAAAAACATAAATGAAATACCTGATTAAGGTATTTACTTTACACTAGAATAACTTCGTAAATATATATATATATATATATATATATATATATATATATATATATATATATATATATATATATATATATATATATATATATATATCTCTCTCTCTCTCTCTCTCTCTCTCTCTCTCTCTCTCTCTCTCTCTCTCTATATATATATATATATATATATATATATATATATATATATATATATATATATATATATATATATATATATATATATATGTAATGTATACATTTATAAACCCATGACCCAAGGGATCATTGGAGAGTTGGGAGTGTGTGACGACAGCCATAACAGGATGTGAAAATAGACTAAGCTAAAGCATTGTATAGGTAAACATTTATTTATGTCTTGTAAACATGTCACAAGCCTCCCGTGAGAAACAGTTGACCTATTCATCCCTACCGGAATCACCTGACTTCCGGCTATAATGCTATGTTATCATTTCTCCTTGTATTTACATGAAACGCTAAGATAACTAATATTACGTTATCGACGCGAGCTTATTGTAAAGTAGTTCTATTCATCTTTTCATACGGAATGGTCATCCGACCAAACCATCTATACTCCAGTGATGGAGCTAACAATAAATTGTTTAAAGTTAACTTAAATTTTGACTTATTCTAAGAAGTAACCTATAAGTCTAATAACTCTATATCACATTGAAGGGACATGAGATAGAACCACGATGTGTGTATAACATTCTCACACTAACAATTGGTGGCAGTGATTACAACTATAACAACCAGTAATTACAACTATATCAACCAGTGATTACAACTATAACAACCAGCAATTACATCTATAACAACCAGTAATTACAACTATATCAACCAGTGATTACTACTATAACAACCAGCGATTACAACTATACTGTAATAATTAGCAGTTACAACAGTAATAAATCTACAATTACGACGAAGTATCTATGTCTACCGAAGTAATGAACTCATCGAATATCAGCTATAAATCAGATATAAACTGAGGAACAGGATCTTCAATCAACATACATCAGTAAACATCCTAAGAATACGAAGAAATGTCCTTCATGGAGACGAATTCTAGTATCAGTATCAACGTTTAATGAAAGACTTTCATCACAAACATTCAAGAATCCCATCGGGAAGTGAAATATTCATCGAGAAGTCAAGTTGAAGGTCATCATCCAGCTAAACTCTTGCAAAACGAGAGAGAGACAGGACGTGACGTCATCGGATCAACAATTCTTCACATATATACTAAAGCTAAGTACATCCTTTATTCATTCAGTTTTTGCAGTGAAGTGTTTTATGTCACGAGTCGATCGTCCATTATTGCTGGGGTGAGTTATGTGCAATCTTAATTTTCCTTTATTAAAGGAATCTACATTCAACTACGAATTCTCGACTGCTGAATTTTTTTTTTCTTTGTGCTAATTCCGTTTTCTTTCAGAAGTTCTCGGGAAATATCTTTGTCACATTAACTCTCTTGATATCATCATTTTGGGGGACTTTGTCATAATCTGCAACATATCTTTATTGTATAGTGCATATGCGTTTACGCAGTGGACGTCTGTATTCATATAGAGATTTTGATAGGATGGCAAGGAATCGTAGAGATAGGAAAAAAATTAAAGTAAACATGACGCCTCCTGTGAATCCCAGTGACCCCACTCCCGGACCCAGTACCCCTAGTCCCGTTGTAACTCTAGTGAGTGCAAGATCAGCTATCCTTCCTTTTCAAGGTTGGGTCAATGGGTTCTTACCTCAGAATGTTAAGTCATGGATATTGTCAGTAGATGCTCATTTAAACGCAAAGTGCATCACAGACCCATCTGTACAATTACAAGAAGCTAAAAGTTTCATAGATTTTACTAAAGTAGATGCAAGTGCGCATCTTAGGGGAGTCTCTTTCCAAGAGGCAGTTACATGGGATGATTTAAAAGTTAGGCTATGTGCAATATATGGTGGTGAGGAAGCTTTAGACGTAGTTTTGACATTAAGAAATACACTTAATCAAGCCTCTATGACTCAGCTTAACGTTATAGAACGGGCGGCTCTCATTGCTGACAGGCTGAATGAATATCATGATATTTTAGGTAATTCCACATGGGTTACAGGAAATACCATCGCCGTGAAAGATTTCTTACGGCTAATGTATTCAACTTGCATGACAATTATGTTGCCAGAAGCTTTAGTGCGGTTTTTTGATAAAAAGCTAACGTCCGAAAGTACAAAATTAGATGTATATAAACAGATAAAGAAACACACATCTAAGTGTACTGACCTTGATCCCTTGCTTACTCAAGTTTTTGTAAAAAATTAAACTAAGCCACAACAAGTAAACGTAGTTAATAATAATTAAGCTGCAGAGATGACTTGTTATAATTGCAAACATCAAGGTCACTTGATTGCAGACTGTAGGAGGCGGTTTTATTCGATTCATAATAGTTCAACCCATTCATATAGTCGATGCTTCTCGTGTAATCAACAACAGAATCCTAGAAACATCCAGACAGTTCCCTATGGAAATAAAAAAAAAAACCCTCAGTTTAATAAAAAGTAACAGGCAAAAGGCAATGTAGTTCAAAATCAAAAACAAACAAATAGTGCTTCAAGTAACTCTGTTCCTGGGCCATCTAACCAGAACTCGCAAGGTCAGACGAATTTTCAGAATGTGCAAAGCAAAGCAAATACCACATAGTTAACTCCAATGGGGTAGAGAGTGATGTTGGGTCATTCATATCAACATCTTTTGTATCCAATAATCCATTTAATAATTTATCAGATCATTGTGAGGCAATAGATTTTCCTATGAAACACACGGCCGAATCCAATAAATCAGTGCAGGTTCCCGTAGATTTGCAACAAATTCACGCAATATTAAGCCAAAATGAGTTACGAACCCCGATCCTTCACATTATTTTTTAACTCTGGTAGTCCATGTAATATCATGGATTTGAGGACTCATCACTTGTTATTTTCGAACTTCCCTATAGAGAAGTCCGGAGTAAGGCTCTCGGGTATAGGAAATAACGAATTAAATGTAATAGGAGTAACTCCTGTTCAGTACAAGGTTGGTAAGCGTACGTTTGCCGATACCTTTATCGTTGTACAAAACATTGATATGTATCCAGCTGTAATTATAGGATACCCATCTATGGGCACTCAAAACATTATCTTAGCCCCTGCCAAACATGGTGTATATCAAAGGAAAATTCCATAAGTCTTCTAATACCTTAAAATCAGTTTTGCATAAAAAGGAAACGACAAATAAAACAGTAACGTACGTTGAAGAACCAATCACTTGTCTCATGAATAAAGAAATAATATACACGACCCAACAGAATTCTCGTTCACCCGTAATATCATCTTGCACGCAATCTATCGAGCCGAACGTAACTTCGAATATATTATTGCGAGTAAAGAAAACTTTGCCGGGATCTGAAATATTAATCCTTTCCGACACTTTTAAAACTAACGGATTGTCCGTCACACAAGCTATTTATACAGTCGGCTCACAACAACAATGTAATATTGAAGTCTGTAATCATTTGAATACCATTTTAGAAATTCACAAAAATCAACATATCTTGGATGTGGAAGTTTATAAACAATGCATTCATCCCGTCGCTGAAATCAATCACTCTCAATCAGTTGCGGATGAATCCCTTTTGCCATCTATAAAAGATAAAATCAATAAAGACATTCAAGAAGAGGAAATTCAGCAGAAATTTTTTGGTCTTTTAAATAAATATCATGATGTATTCTCCACTACGGATGGATCCTTAGGTAAAACGGATGTCATAGAACACCAAATAAGGTTAAAAGACAAACAGAAAATTATCTATGTACCCTCGTACAGACTCCCTATGAAATTCCAGAATGAGATAAATGATGAAGTAGGTAAAATGCTAGAAGAAGGAGTCATTAGGAAATCGAACAGCCCTTATAATTTTCCAATAATAGTTGTACCGAAAAAAGATCGAACATGGCGTATCTGTGTAGACTTCCATCGCATAAATGAGGAATCGATCCCTGATCAATTCCCAGTGCCATGTACTGACAATATTTTATCTTTGCTAGGTCAGAACAAATGTTTTACCAGTTTGGACTTACTTGAAGGCTTTCACCAGATACCATTAGAAGAAGATAGTATCCCATACACTGCCTTCTGCACAGCCAGGGGACATTATGAATTTTTGCGTATCCCTTTTGGTTTACGTTGTGCTCCCATAACGTTTACTAGAATGATGAACTTAGTGTTTGGAGACTTGTTAGGGGACATATTGCATGCCTATATGAACGACCTTGTAATCTTTTTTAATACCTTAGAAGAACATTTACGTAAACTGGAGCTAGTGCTACAGAGACTAAGACAGCATAATTTAAGGGTAAAGATTAGTAAGTGTGAATTTTTCAAAACAGAATTAGTCTTTTTAGATTTACGGTGTCTAGTCAAGGTTTTAAAGTAGTCCACGATAAGGTGTCGGCTATCCGTAACTTTACGATACCTACTAATGTCAAGACAATACAGCAATTTCTGGAGTGTAGTGGGTATTACAGGCGTTTTATACGCAATTATTCAATAATAGCCGCTCCCTTAACTGATCTTACGAAGAAGGGCATAAATTTCATATGGTCTGAGTAGCATCAACAGGCGTTTGATACCTTGAAAGATGAACTGTGTAGTTCTCCTATCTTAAAATTTCCTGACTTCGGTAAGGAATTCTTCATTGCAACAGACACCTCAGACCTAGGAGTAGGTGGGGGTATTGCTTCAGCAATATGACAAACAGTTTTTCCTGATAGCTTTTTATTCACGCAAACTGAGACCTTCCGAAAGTAAATATGCAGTAATAGACAAGGAAGGGCTAGCTATTGTTAATTCACTAGTGCATCTTAAGCTCATAACATACGGTTATCCCGTCAAGGTTCTTACTGAACATAAGCCCCTAACCGACTTCTTTAAAGGCTTTAGTCACAGCCTCAAACGAACTCGGTGGCATTTGATCATCCAAGACTCTGGCGCGAGGATCGGGCATTTGCCTGGGAAAGCAAATATCATTGCTGACACATTATCACGCAACCCCGTATCATCTTGTACGGAGCCATTAGCTGGATTAATAGATATATCAACATCCATGCCTATTGTTAAAACTGTATCTGAACAGGAAGATTCAGGCTGGAGCGCTGAACTAATACAGACTGAGCAAAGAAAAGATCAGCAATTAGAAAAAATCATAAATGCTTTGAACGGAAATCCTAAGGAAAAGGAATATATAAAGTATACGCAGCAGAATTATATAATCAAAGATAATATTCTGTGTAGATCTATGACAAGAAAAACCCGCAATACACCACAGGTGACTAACGACCAGGTAGTGGTACCAATCTCACTTATACCCACTGTCCTAAATTGGTTGCCTGCAAATCCATTGCATGGGCACCCGGGGTTCTTCATAATGTCACAGAAAGCCAAATCATTGTTTTATTGGCATACGATTCTTACAGATATACAAAAAAAAACATAGCTAATTGTCGCACTTATCAGGAAAACAAAGGGCACACGAAGACACCTGTCAGCCTAGGGGCTTATCCCGTGCCCAATCAACCCTTTGAAAGAGTACACTTAGATTTATTAACAGGGTTTTACGAGTCAGACAGAGGAAATAAGCACCTCAGTAATTATAGATGCTTCGACTCGATATACAGAACTGATAGCGCTCAAAACTAAAACCGCGATCGAATGCGGTAGGAAGTTTTACGAGTGCTACATTTGTAAACATGGAATTCCACACATGATAATCTCAGACTCGGGTGGAGAATTCAATAATCATTTCCTTAACTCATTGTGTGAATTCCTTGGCATTAAAAAAGTAAATACCATGATCTATCACCCAGAGTTGAATGGGCTAGTGGAAAGAGCGAATAGGAAGGTTTTAAACATATTAAGAGTTACACTAGGGGGATCAGACCCCAACTGGGATATTGCCATACCTGCAGTTCTACCAGCGTCAATGACCTTAGATGTCAGGATGCCTGAAAACTTTAAATCAATCAATCAATACCTGCAGTTCTAAGTACTCTGAATCACTCATATCATGTATCTATTAAAATGTCGCCGCACGAGGCAATGTACGGTACCCCAGCTAGAACGCCTTTCCATGTTTTAACGCCTACAACTAATTTATTAAATCCTTTAAAGGATGCTATGAATGCAAGCATAAATCGTTATGATATCCTTCGAAAGAATCTAGAAGAATCACAAATCATAATGAAAAGGAATAATGATAAAATAGCGAAGCCAACTAAAACATATACCGTGGGTGATAAGGTATACATACAAGTATACGTACGCAAAGGACTCAATTACAAACTGACACCTAAGTTTGAAGGCCCGTTTAACATTTTAGAAACATTAACGGCCAATAGATTTAGAGTTCAAAACGTATCCCAACCCACTGATGAGAAAATTGTACCATTGACTCACATAAGAAATTAGAATAAGAGAGAAGGAAGTGAGGGAAATTTTTGTATCTATGAAACTTGTATCATATTTGTGTGTAAACTTTTTTTTTACAACAGGAGTAATTACATATGTTTTTCTCATTGCAGGTTTCCAAAATGAAGTCTTTATTGTTAGGAGTGATATTGTTCGTTCAGACATTTTTTTTCGTGTAGGAAGAGCCCTAAAACTAAAATTATAGATTTTA